>NW_028278819.1:0-196424 GCF_059751315.1 Micrasema longulum
CCTCAATAACATAAAAAAAAAAAAACCATCATCCTAATATAAAATAACAAAACCCATTCCAAAAAACCTTCAAATTCCCTATCCTAAATAAACCCCCCTCATGATACATTGGAATACGACACGCTCTAAAGTCTTACGTAGAGTCCTTAAAAGCAACTGCTTTTATGGTTCGTTATCCAATACTTCATCTTTGTTGCACGCAAACGTGATCACTGTAGAACAATTCCGTGACCAAAGGTCGAGTAAGGGCACTAAGGCACAACTGAGTTACGTTTTGCGGTTTCAAGTAGGATGCAGGAACATTCTCGTGACGGTAGCACCACATTTCCGAGTATTTTCGCAGGACTTGGAAAGATATTAATGTAGTTTTGTTCTCCGCAAATTAACTGCAAAACTGCGCCCTAAGGCTGTGTTCATTATGAATTACACGTGATACAAAGACTATTAATGTAAATATATATGTAGTTTGGCTTGGTAGAGTTATTTCGGTTGCAAACTAATTAACGAAATCCGGATTCGATTTTCTAAAACCTACACAGGCAAAATTTAATTGCTTAAATCTTAAAAGGATTCTGAATGTAACTTAAATTTTCTTAATTTACTAATTTATTGATATTATTGTCAGAAGAATTTGTGCATCTGAGAAGTGTGTTTTACTAGGAATGAACACAAATAAAAACATGTTAATTTAAATAGCAGAAAATAATACCAATCAAATCACATTGATTGATGGAAAAACTCCTGTTTTTTTTCAAAAAAAAATTATTTTAAATAAATTATTCTAACAATTACGAAACACGTTTATTTTTAAACGCGCCTTATTTAACACTTACTTGCTCTATAATGCGTTAATCAGATGAATCCGATAGATAAACCTGAAGACTATTTGTGGCCAGCATATGCTCTATTTAAGGAGCAGATATGAAACGTATGTGAAACATGTTACATCTGGTCTACCTGATCGATGAAATATAAATATATTTTAGCTGTTGCCTAGTGTGTAGGTGAAATAATTCAATCAACCCGCACCAAAGAAGGTTTCAGCTATTTAACTTCACAAACACAAACATACGGAAAAGAAGCAGGAATGTAGATGTTAAAATATATGCTGAATGGTAAATATTACGCAATGGGTAAAATGGCCACTTAACCCACCAATGACAAGTTTCTTAAATCTAAAATGCTCGTCGTCTCTGTTGCAACATGTTAATATAAACAGCTCCCTAAGAAGCTGAATCCAGTCCTTGTCTTCAAAAATTTGGACAAACTTAAAATATTATTGAACGTACGTAAGTAAGAGTTTTTGTTTGATATTACTTTATTTGTTAGTGTGTTGTTTTTTTTATTTTTAAATGTTAGTTTACAAATTTGTTACTGTCTTTCAGTTTATCCCTTTTAATGAGTATTTTTCATTTTCATATATTTTTTAAGTTACATATACTTTGAGAGTTTTTATTTATTTGTTTTTCTTGTTTTTTCATTATTATTTTTTTGTTTTTTACAGTATACATAAGAGGTAAAACAAAGTATTAAAAAATAAAGGATAACATATTAACAGTAAAAATAATAAACAAATAAATCTCACAAAGGCATGGCCTGTTCGTTCGTTTTGATTATTTTCTTTCCATTATTTTTTGTAAGATTATCATATTCATTTAATAAATAATTTAATTTTGTATTAATCATCTTTAGACATTTCTAAAAAAATATGCTGTATTTAATTTATTTTTAAAAGTTGTCTACCTCAGAACAGGTATTTACTATACCTATTGAGAAAAGACAATGTTTAATATGTTGGCTTTTACTTTAATTTAGCTTATTTGTATATTTTTTACCTTCTTTACTATTTTTGCAAACAGATCATACTAATACTATGCTTTACAATAAACGCCGATTTACTCGGGATCGAACCAAACTGAATGCTTTATTTTTGGATAAATAATAATAAAAAAAAAGCAATCATAATACTAGTTATTTTTGTATTACTAGAAAGATTTTTTTAACGATATTTTCAGTGTTAATCATTGCTTGTATGAATAAAAATGCAGATAATGATAAATTATTCGTAATGTATTTTTTGCATAGTAAAAATAAATGCCATTTATATTGTACTGCTGTAACAGCAACTGAGAGACATGATTAAATTATTCTGTGGTATAAACAAAGAGCCAACAAAAAAGTACTTTAAAATAAACAACTTTTGTATATCAGGTAACTCAATTGCATTGCAATGCATTTTAGACATGCGGTTGTCTCGCCATGCAGTAAGTATTCTCACACAATCTTGGCCAATTTATTCGATTAAAAAACGATAAAAATAATTTGTGGTCTAAATAGTTGCCGACACCTGTATATTGTAAATTACTTGCTATACGTGTGTCCTTGTCGGCTTATGCTAAAGCAGTTCGAACATTCAAAGTCAGTGCCCGACTGTAGGCAACTATAATGTACTAATACCTACTTATTCCATATTTGTGTTAAGATGCCAGTCTGTGAAATAATTGAGAAATTCGAATCAATAATACTCGGTAAATTTTACCATATTTAAAGATATTATGCCCTAGGCGGTTTGTAAAAACAGATTTTTTTATAACAGGAATGCGAAACAATAAAAAAAAATATTAAAAAAAAAAATCTTTACAAAAATCAACCGTAGAAAGAGTTTGAGATAAATTTATTTCAACAATGTTTGATTATGTCCAAATGCTTGCAGACTGGCTGGATTTCCTCCCTAGGGAGTTGTTCAGATTTAAATTTATTTCAACAGAGAGGGAAAAAGTTTTCGAGAAGAAATTTGGAAGTCTAGGCATTTACAGGGCTTATGACCTGTCATTGGCTGGTTTAAGTGGCCACTTTACACACTGTGTAACATTCACCATTCTGTACATGTTCGAACATCCACATTTCCTCAACTCTTCCATCTGTTGACTTTTGTGAAGTGAAAGAGCTGAAACCTTTATCACGTGGGTGAGATTCATCCGGCTGAACCAAATCACCTACTAGGCAACGCCTGGAAACAATTTTCCAATTTTTATACTTCTTCTTTTACCAGGTAGTAATTCAACAATGTTTGATTATGTCCAAATGCTTGCAGACTTGATAAAGGTTTCAGCTCTTTCACTTCACAAAAGTAAACAGATGGAAGAGTTGAGGAAATGTGGATGTTCAAACATGGGCAGAATGGTGAATGTTACACAGTGTGTAAAGTGGCCACTTAAACCAGCCAATGACAGGTCATAAGCCCTGTAAATGCCTAGACTTCCAAATTTCTTCTCGAAAACTTTTTCCCTCTCTGTTGAAATAAATTTAAATTTATTTCATTTATATTAACTTGAGAAAATACATACAGTAAATACACGTACTTTAGCGGACTTGCTCAAAGCAATCTCTTTCGGTTTACCAAAAAACAAACTGATCAAGATACGAAATGGTCACAATTTGTAATTTTGAAGAAAATATCCGAAATATACTAAATTTCTTAAAAATAACAACTGTTTTTTGGTAAGCCACTTAACCTTGTACAGATAAACCAGGAATGTGAAGGATTAAAAAAAATAAGGGATGTTAGGGTTCTACGGACATATAACAATGTTTTAGACGTTTCTTAAAAATTGACAGGGAAGGTATTTTTTTTACATGATGTGGTAGCTCATTCTAATAGCTGTCATATATATATATATACAAGCCGAACTCCGCAATGATTTGCTATTGCTAGATTTGAGTACATAATCGTATATATAATATAATATATATTAAATTAACACAATCAAAAGGTTGATATTTATGATTGTATTTAGTTAAAATTAGATATGTTTTGATATGATATGATTCATTATTTACATTTTAATCAAGATTAAAATGTCACTATCTAAATATTTGAGTTGTTATATTCTCCTTCTTCTTTTCTTCTTGTCTCCTCTTTTCTCTTCAAATTAAAGTAGAATTTTTTTTTTTTATAGTTGATTTTTGATAAAGTTTATAAGAATTATACTTTATCTAACAATAAAATTGTATAATTATAATTCCTTAGAATATGTCAATGTACTTGCAATTTTCTCAAACTGAACAGTTTGTGTAGGTAGAGAGAAATTGTCTTAAGGCAAAATGCCCGCCTTTATACGTATATATACTATATATGTGTGTATTGAGACACGCCTATGGTAAATAATTTATGTGCCATAATTCAGGGTCAAAATAAGGGAATACTTACGATTATTAAGTATACTTATAACGTTTGCTTCATAATGCTTTCACGTAACCAAATAAATAAGTTCGGTTTTCTTAAATAAAACCGTTGACCCGTACACATAAACGCACCCCGAACCCTATAAAATTATGACACTTTACTCATAATGAAACGCTCAGTCATGTACAATGTGTATTGAGTCGTTCTTTAACCGCCAGCTGGTTTTGACGTGAACTTGATATTTCATTTGAAACTCAAATGCCTGATGGTGAGTGAAAACGTGTAAAACTGTTTGGATTAAAGAAAAAAAGAGGGTATTACTTTTCGTTGATAAGTAGGAACCTCGGTACTTGTTTATAATTAGACTCCAAATCGAAAAATAATTTGCATTCAGATACTGAATTTCAGTAGGTACCTAAGTACTCGTTTATGCTTGAATCATAAAACATAAAATAATTCATTTTCGAATAAAGAATTATTTTTTTGCAAATATCAAACTCCGCTCTTTTACCAACAGGGGTGCACTTTATGCAGGAATGCAATTTTTTTTAATGTATTAAATGTCAGTTAGTATTATTTTTTGATTACTGAAAATCGTGTAATTAAGGGTTTTTTTGAGGGAGATGACATGAACTGCGATTGTAGAGAGTTGCAGGATGACCCTTATCTGCTGCGGTGTCCACAAATGCCGTTAACTTGTGTTGAAAATGATTTGAATATTGTCACAGAAAAGGCGATTTCTGTCGCTGCACACTAGAGTGGCAAGCTCTGAAGTCCGGACCCGATAAATAAGTAAGTACAGTAAAAAAAATGGGTAGATATTATAAAGTATTTAAGGAAATAATCTGATTGGGATCCATAAAAAAACAAACCTTCTTTATACACAAAAATACATAAACAAAACGTCCTTCCATTTTTTTTGCACATGCATTATCATCGAATGCAGCCTTGGTTAACGATGAATAAAACATTTACGCTCCTAATTTTTTTTCTACTTAGTTGATTGAAGATTTTAAAAACTACAAATATGACCATGACAAAGCTCATATTTTTTCTGGAATCCGCACGTAAATCGGTCCAGGACACACATACAAACATTGCTTTTTACATATTATTTAGATATATACTCGAATACAACTGTTCCGTACCTTATGTAAGACTGAGACAAGCATTATCGACAAAATCAATAAAGGAGCTCTGCGCTGGTTTGGACATGTAGAACGAATGGACAGCGAAAGAACGACTAAGAATATTTACAATGCGAATGTTGATGGATGCCAAAACAGAGGTAGACCGAAAAAGACATGGCATGACCAAATCTAACAAATACTTGAAGATGGACATGTCAAAAGTCGGAATAATCGGCGCGCGTGCATGAGAAGATGTGTGAATGTAGAAGAAGCTCTGTATGCAAAGATAGAGTGATGTAGCGTTCTATCTTCTCTGCCTACCCTTACGGGGAAACGGCGTGATGGTTTGTTGTTGTTCTTGTATTTATAAACGGAATATGTTTTCCCGATTGCTTTTGAAAAATTTGAACTGTTTCATTTTTATGAAGATGTAACCTTTTGATAAAGAATGTGATAGTGTTTTTTTAGACTTAAATGATAAAAATGAATATTTAGTAACTACCGACCTTAATTGCCTGATGTGAAAATACCCGGTAGGCGTAAATAAATAATATATTATTATATCACATCGAATTGTTTAAGAAGGGAGTACTCGATTTACATTTTTGAAAATTTTTGAAACATTTTTGAAAAAATGTAAATCGAGTACTCCCTTCTTAAACAATTCTTATTTATGTTAAAAACCCATTGCCGCAATATAATGTATATTGGTATAACGGTTAGAGGAACAAGTTAAAAATATATTATACATCGAAAACTGTGTATGCCAATATTATCACCTATTGCTTCACTTCAACCATATGGTAACACTATTGGAAACTTAATTCAACCAATATACGTACTGATATAAAAACGCCATTTCACCTTTTTATCATCAATCTCGTGGACCCAATCAATTTCGCGACTGACAGATAACGATAGGAAAAATCAAGTTCGTGAAAGATTTGAAAGTTTTATTTATAAGACATTTTTTTATCCAGGCAATAATGCACCTTGATTCAACAAAAAAAAACATTTCCACGCCCTAGAAATTTATCAAATTAACAGAAAATAATATTCGAAATTCATTGATCAATATATTTTTATTCTCGTTGATTTTGATATCTTTATAAAAGGTGGATTGATGATGATTTTTTTTTACTTGTAACATTTTGTTGTGAGGGCTGAAAACTGTAAAATAAGTTAAAAGTTTCTTATATTTTCTCAGCATTTAAAATAATGACGGTGTTATTTTGAGTTCTAAGACGTATTACGTCAAACATTATTTTTTTATCATTTTTCAAATCGGTTAATTACATCGGTTCAGATGATGGACACAGCAGAAATGTAAAAACATAGCAACATATATGAATTCAGAACAATTAAAATTAAAACGACTACATAAAATTATTAACAATAAAGAGAAAAGTGGCACTAATTAAAAAAACAACTCATATAGAAACGCTGTTTTATCTATTTTAATTTCTAATTATTCCAATTTATTTTGTAAAAAGCATTTTTCTTTTATTCGAGTTTATAAAGATAAGTACACAAGTTTCGGGTATTCAGAACTACTTGGAAATTGCGAGACACCAAATTGTGTTATATTTCACTGTAATTATATAATTGGTTCGCAATGGTAAGAAAAATTTAACGCCTGGCGATACTTACGTCCAACTTTGTTCAAGACAAAATAACCACACGAAATAATTGTTAGTTTGATATAAATAAAGAGCTGCATGACCGGGAATCGACACTAATGAACTTGAGCCCAACTACGTCACCAGGGTTGGTATTCCAATGGGAAGTTAAAATTTATCTTCAATTTTATCTACCAGGTAAAGTAAAATTTTCTGTACAAAATAAAGAATGTGTTTACATTTTTTTTTCTAAGCATCTAATAGTATCGATGAAGAAAGCTTTCATAATCGCGGCCCAGGGCCCCGATTATAATGGAAAGTCAACAGAGTTATCTATAGCTTTCCCACTACATACCGCACACCACATCTGAAGATATACGTCTCCTTAGCGGTGCCCACATACACGGAAAAGTTGCTCGTTGCCGAACGAGAAAAGCTGCCGGAATGAGCTTTCTGTAATCTGGCAGTCTTAGCATCTTTGTGCTGAAAGAAAGTAATCCAGAAGTACATAATATGCACGTCATTGGATTGAAAAAAGAGGTGAGTGAATTCTTCACTGACTGAGATTAAATTAATTGGACATGATCAATTCGCTGAAATGATTACGAAACTTTTTAAAACCTCGAAATTTTTTTTCAGAAGCCACCTTGTAAATCTGACAGGACCTATAACGGGGCCACGGATAGTAGGGAGAAGCTCCATTTAGTTTTCATGGAGACGGGAAAAAAGACAAGACCACAGTATCTGTTCAGAAGACTGATTAGGATATCCGCCGCAGCACGAAGGCGAATCAACAATATTGAAAACGAAAAAATTGACATTAAATTTATTATGTCCTGATAAAAACTGCGTAGTCCAGTGATTGAAATTTTAAGTGTTGACGGATTGATGGAAAAAAGGTAACCCTCCCCAAAGGGAAAGATTTCCATCGCGATTGCCAAGCATCAAATTAATATTTAAAGACATTTTTTTAATATTCGATTGAGGCATTCCTTCAGTTGAGAATGACATACATTAAATTGTCCGAAACATTAAATATAATTTTCTTCGTAGTCTTAATCCTAGGGATTGGTTTGCAGCAAAGTCCTGCATCTCGTCTTCCATTGGTCTCCATTCTCTGCAACCCTCTTCAGCTCGACATTTGAGGCGCATTTCAAATCCTCGCACACTTGCTCCAAATACTCCCGTCAGGGGCTCCCTTTGTAATTTGTCCCCTCAGCCATTCCCTCCATTATGTTTATGCAGGAGACCCTCATGGCATATAATATGTTCGATTTATTGGGATAGCCTCTCTGAGATGGTTTTGATTAGGTAATATAATATTATAAATAAATATAATATTTTTTACAAACACATGTTATTTTCGAGGAATTATTAAATACTAGTTACTGATAAAGTTATTATAAATGTTTATACTTATATACACACTTTCAGTGTAAAAAAACTGGAATATTTATATAAATTTGTACGTAAAACATGTTTAACTACAGGTTACCGATGAAAATTTAAAAAAAATTCGTACAAATATACACATTTTCGTAAAGAAAATCCAGTTTTACTTCATAGACAATCAAATGTAACTCTGTTAACTTCCTATCGTAATCGGGGCTCTGGTGTAAAAAAAACTGAGTTTTGTTAAATTAAATTAACCTGAAATACGATGTGTTAATTAATACATTATAAACTAAACTAATATATTATACCTATTTATTATATTTTACTCTTAGAGTTATTTCAAAAATACTTGTAATGTACCAACTCGTATACCCTACTTATGTAAGCAAAAAAACACACTTGAAGGTTTATTTAATAATATGCAAATTTACATAATATGTTTAGAACAAAATCTAAAGATCAAAAGTACGAATATGTAAGACGTAAATTAGTTTAAATTGGCTGTCAGTTACACGATGCAATAATATATAGAAAATGGTTAAAGCGTTCGTTTGATTAATTTGAGCATTGAGCGTAAGCGCAAATGTATATGAAACGGATACTGATTGAACGTAGACTTATTTATAATGGGTGTAGTGAACTAAGTGAACGGAACCCTGAACCCGCTTATTACAAATAGAAACTGAATTCACTGTGCCACCTAGTGCCAACTAAAAGCCACTCATGTACTCATATGATTATAAAATATTAAATGGGGTTACGAAGCAGAAAGAAAACAGTTTAATTTTTATCCTTGAAAATTTGATGTAGCGTAAATACTTTTCCAGACTGATTCTGACTTAGAAAAGAGTCATAAAAAACTCTAAATCATGTTTATGTATGCAATGAAAATTCCATTCCATACTTTATTTTTTAATAATAAAGTATTTATTTTTATTTATAACCTATTTGAAAAAACTACATTTGCGTTCTTATAATTTATCTAAGTATATCAATTTTCGAGCCTTGCTTCGAACCTTTGATCTGGGAGTTTCTGACAGGCAAGTTATATCCATCTCTTGATAGTAACGTCTGCATAAACGAATTACAAGAATTGATTAGAGATTCTGTTTTTTGGGAAGCATTAATTTTCATGCGTTTCTTTGGTTTTTTTTTTGTTTCTTAAATTCTAAATTTTTATTTTGGATAACATATTAGTTATATTGCGCATTCAAGACCCTAATTAACCAAAGCCCTTATAGTCAATCAACTAGGGCCTGTAGGGCCAATTAAAAAGGCCATTAGGATGGATTCATAAGGGCCCGCAGGGGTTAATAAGTGAAGCCAGAAGGGCCGAAGTTACTAGCATGTAACAGTCGGCGACAGTTAACTGTTATTATTTGAAATTATAGAATCTTCTGTATTCAATGTTTATTGCTCGCTAACTGAATCTTTTGGGTAGATATTTCATAAATTATACTTGTGTGGTTTTGGTACACACCATAATAATAATTAATTAATTATTAGTACCATTGCATTTAGTTAGTTGACCACACATATTTAGTTTGTACACCAAACAATAAGTTGTGAACCCCAAAGAGACGATATTTTAAGGAGCCTGAAGTCTTAATCAACTGAGACCTGAAGAGTTGATCAACTGAGGCCCATAGAGCCAATAAAACAAGGTCCTAAGGGCTGATTACACAAGACCCGAAAGACCAAACTTCGTAACAATTTCGAATGTAAAATTTTAAGGTGACATAAATTATTTATTCTGCTACTACTTTATTCGTATTATTATAAATATTGTCAATTCCATTTATAAAATTCAGATACGTCAATAAAAGTTAATTCCAAACATAAATGTTTTTTATTACCCCCCTCTCAGAGTCTGTTCTTACATATACGTTTAATCGTTGAGACATTTAGATAAAAAATATTATAAAAAGTATTTTTAGATAAAAATCAACAATGCACTATTATTCACTAGCAACCTCAAATTATACACAAACTATCACAAATATTGATGAACTGGAAAAAATAGTCTATCTGTATACTGAATAATATGCAATGATTTCAACACTTAGTTCCATTTGGCAAGGTGCCATAGTAATTACACGTGTGAAAAGATGTATTTATACTAACGTAATAAAGAAATGCACTTATTTCATAGTATAATGAGCATCAGTTAGGAGTAACTGAGCAGCACATTATTAGATAGATACTGTTAAAGTGAAAATATTTTATATTGTGTGAGTCCATCACTCGCAGTGCTGTAAGAACGCTACTCACTACAACAACTGGCAGTGCCTATTTGAATATTTCTAAATATTTTTTTTTCTTTCGTGCTATACCTTTAAATGTGCATCTTTAAACTCGTTTAAATACCGATTTGATGTGAAACTAAAAACATATTGAAAAAACACTATTCTTTGCTTACATTTTTAAAAACAAATGAAACATTCTTAGAAACATATAAGGGCGGGCGAGAAATTGCCTAAAGGCAATTTTTTCCACCGTTCCTAAACTATTCGATTTGAGAAAATAAGTGGTAACTGTATTTCATGAGTATATTGTTGTTTATTAAAATTTTTATATTGAAATTTTATTTTGAAACAAATCGTAGGCTTTTATTTTGTTTTCCAGAAATAGATATGTAGTAAAAATTCACAATATACTATGAAGAGAGAAGGGGGTAAAAGTGAGAAAAAGGATGAAGTAAAATTGATTTGTAATACTGATATTTAAGCACACAGGACCTTTTACGGGCTAGTTTAAGTTTTCATTTTTTACTTTACTTTAATTTCTTTGCCTTTATTGGGACATCTATTTATCCACTTAAATCCAATACTTAAATATGCGGCCATGCTAAAAATGATATGTTTAAAATATTGTTTCACAAAAAAACCTCTGTCAATACGAACGTTTCTCAATACAAACAAGCATTTATTTAAGAAAATTCCCAAATGAGTTTTATTTAATTTTAATAGACAAATACGGGACGTGAACTAGAATTGGAAAGAAGAACTGGAGTTGGCAGCTGACAGCGATGCCGGGAGGCTCTTGGTGATGATGAAACAATACAAAAATGTGTATTTTAGCTCTATATTAACAAGGTATCAAAACGAGTTAAGAAACAATAAAAATTCAATTAGACATAAAGCATTTTGGATATTTGGGAACAACTGCCCAGTAAAATTCATGGCTTTAGAATATTGTTAATAATTTCATTAAAATTTTATTATATATATTTAAAGCACTAATTTAATGATCAAACATTTCAACTTATGTATGTTTAAGCATATAACCACTTATAATTTGGAAGGAATTTTATTGAGAAAATTAATGTTTGATTTGATTACAGTATATTTATATACGCAATGTTTCAGGGCCACACCGCGAAACATTTCATAAACATTCCTTATAGTAAATTATTTCATTTAAATTATTTATTGACAATTCTTGATGGAATTCCATTGTAATGATGTAATAACTTGGCCAGTCTGAAGATGCCCATTAGAGGGTGAAAGCGTCAATTGGTCAAAATAAATAAGTGGAAGTAAACTAAGTATTTTTTTAATTAATACCTTTAAATAATCTTCATTAGTTTCTTTTAAAAACCAATTTTTTTTAATGAAAAAAAAAATGATTAACATGATTTAAAAATGGAGACAATCTTCAATGTCTCGGGGTGGCATTCTTTCACAAACCCCTACCCAACAGTTTCCATTGTCCGCGTCCGGCGCGTATCATTTCGTTGGTCAAATACGTTTTTTTTTGTTTTTCAAATTAAATATGCAATTAAAAATAAAAAAAATTGGATCAAAATCACAACACAAAAAGTGTTCCTCTGAAGTTTCGCGATATGACCAAAAAATGTGTATACCTATACATAACATATTATCAACACTCAAGCTCTAATTTTGACAAATTAAATACGGTTGGAGTGATCAAAAAAGGATTTTTTTATCTTTTAGATTTTTAACTGCTGACTTTATTTTACCGGTGACTTTTAAGGGCGTGTATTGAAAGTACGATGCATTTCAAGATATTATGTACTCGAAGGTCCTTGTTCTTTCGGTCGTTAAAAATTGTTTAACTCGATGTGTACACTTACGAGCATTACTCGCATGACCATTCATTATGGGACGTGAATAAATCGCATAAAACTGATTAAGTATCGACTCGTTCAAGGTGATGTCTAAGCTTTATATGTAATGTAGGTACACGTATCCAATTTTTATGTTACACGTTGCCTTTTAAGCATGGTAAATCAACACATGTAACCACAGTTTTTTCGACGATAAAAAAAAAACAAACACTATAAAATTTTATATATTTTTTCCGACATGCATTTGAATTAAGGGCGTTGAGAATATATGTTTTATGGTTCATTAATATGGCATTAAAATGCCTGTAAGCCTAGTTTGAAATGCTGAATAAAATAAAAAAGATATTTTGTTTATAAATTTTATAGGCAAAAGCTTGTTATCTATATGAACCAAGGTCACAATGTGGCAACTTGTTCGTTTTATTCAATATAATATTTATATACCCATTGTGTAGGTGATAAAAAATATTTATTACACTAAAAATGACTTATTTGTAAATGTCTTTAGAATTTACTAGTAAATCAAGTACTTACACTTGATCAACAAAAACTATGTAACGTTATAATTGTTTGAAAAATAGTGACAAGAACATCTATGTCAAAATAACGCTGGAGTTTTTTAAAATTTTTATTTGTTTTCTCCTGTATTTCCTCGATTAAACGCGAACAAAAGGACGTGTTAAAAATGCTCACTTTCGTCTACTTGACTTGGAAAAATATTTTTCTTTCGAACGACCTTTACCACTTTATTTTACTTTTGGTGATTATTTTTAATTTTATCAACTTCCATTACATATTTTTATCATTTTTTAATCAATTCATATAAATATCCGGAGGGCTTTTACAAGTATGGTACACAGAAAAAAAAAATATATATATATAGAATTTCGTACATTCAATTGGACATTTATATACCTAGTTAGAAAGTATATTTAAAAAAAATACATATATAGGCTAAAATATTTACAAATATGAGCCCCCTTAGTATTGAAGATGGCCAAACGCTTAAAATAGTATTAAAAGCGGCTAACTGCATATTTAATACTTAAATCAAATAGCGTTCTTTATTATTTTAACCTTTAGGTTAATTGCTTAAAGTGTTAATGGCACCAAATATTATATGAAAAATATTTTTTGTATATATTTCAATCAAAAAGTGCTCTTACAAATTTGCGAAATTTTCTCGAAAATAGGTATGGGATCTTTTGATCATCTTTGATACTGAGGTATATAATAATATATGCTTTATGATTTAAAAAAAACGCAGCTGTATGCATAAAAAAAACACATATAAAAAACTAGATTTAAGTAACCATAACAAATGATTGATAAATGCATTAGAAAAAATAAAGTTAAATAAGACAAAAACTTAGTGAAAATATTACATTATTTTAATTGATTTATTTTACTAATTTAGTGCTACAATAAGTATCTGTATTTAATACCAGGAAATCTATATTAAACAAGTGATGTAGAAAATGAATACGGAGCATCCTCTTGTTAGGATAATATCCATCTAACATGGCTCAGCCTGTTCTACTTAGATATTTTAAAACATTTATATCTAGTAAGCAAACATTATTAAAAATATATGAAATAATAAACAATAAAATATTCAAGCGATGCTTCTATATTAATACCAACTGTGATCAAAATGTTTTTACAGTAAAGTATTTAAAACCACCAAAGCATGTAAGGCGTTTCCATACGCAAACCTACGTAGACTAATAGTAAATTTAATATGACCTGAATAACTTGGCTCAATCAGCTCGTAAAAACAATATGAAGTAATATTTTGCAAATTCTACTGTGGGCACGATTTACGGGTAAAATTTTGCACTAAGCTTATTTCACTATCGAATTATAGGACATTTGATTGTTTCTTTACTGAAAACCGAAATTATTTTGCATTACAATTGTTGGCTTGAATGAGTGAGAGAATGTGCGGTGAATTATTAAGTAGAATTTTGTAACATTATCTATTCATAAATCAATTATTGACACAGCATTTTTCTTGTAATTATTAAGATATTTTAAACTAAATGTATTAAATAAATAGGATATTGATCTAATCATTTATTAAATAGCCTACTCATATATTTAATATTCAACAATATTTTAAAACATTTCGAGTAAGTTTTTTGGTGAAAATTCTTGTTGGGAATTCATTGTAATTGATTTTGGTAAAAATTCTTACTATTTTATATATTTAATTTTTTTAATTCTTTGTAGGTTTTAAAATATTTAACATACATAGATATGCAGGCAGAAATGTATTTTACAATTTTGTAATTTTAACAAAGCGAAAGAAATAAAAAACAATTATTATGTACCCAATATTTGCAATCATTCGAAAATTTTTACTTAATGAAAAAATTTTAAAAAAGTAGAAGGGAAACAAAGAATTAAGAAGACCAAAAAAAGCATGTTTACATATAAGTAAAATAATATATGGTATATATGTGCTTAAAGAACTATGTATTCCTGATAAACTAGCTGACAAACGTCATACACCTAGATTAATTACATCTACGCCGTTAAGAAAAGATATTATACATGTACGCAACCAGCACGCTTAACTCTGTGAACGCGCATTTGCTGTCGCAAGCCCTATAACATGCATAGGTGCAAAACTACAAGAGGGAAGAAATGTTTCGAGAAAAAAACCCACCTGTTCTCTTAATTAATTGAATAAATCCGTAGCATGTAAAGATAAAATTATTATACAAAATTTTATTTTAAGTTTGTTTAGGTACTTTTTATTTAATTTCCAATATTAAGTTAAAATTTCAAAATAACTTTGTAAAGTGCCTTGAGAATGTTTCGAAAATGGGGCCACCTTAATGTAAATAATCCATAATATAATCTGAGAGAGCCAAACATACTTATCATTTCATTCGTACATACAATTTAATTTATGATTCAAGTACGTAACTAGTTTTTTTGTGTAATTTTACAAACGTTATATCTTTAATCTGCGCAAATTCGAACACATAACCGAATACCGCACGCAACTTCACTGTAAGAAACATTCACATAAAATATTGATTTCCCCTTAGACAGGTTTCCCCAATATTTGTGTAAAGTGTTTAAATAAATAAATAAATAAATAATAATAAAATTATCTTTTTGAGGAATGTTTTCTTATATCCGCTTGGTTGATATTTTTATTACAAATTCCTGTGACCAGAAATTACCGAGAAATATCTTGGGCCCGATAGTTTCGGATCCTTGAGTTGTCAAATTTTGAGTTGTGTTGAGATTACATTGCTCCATTTTATGGCCTTGGGTGAGTTAAATCAAATAAAAATAATTTCATAATACGCGTATTTAAAACCGAACACATGTTTTAAAAGACACGCCCAATGAAGTTAGCAAAGACATCAAACATTTTATTTTAAATCGATTTTTTTGCGCATACCTAATAATAATAAAATTATAGTATAAATTCGTATACATCTATCCAAATCCGAAAAAAAAACTTGGAATCATACTAATTATCATTTCATTTCCGCTCCCTAGTTGGAGCATACTATGGTGTCCACAAAGAGCCTCCATGCATCTCTGTCGGCTGCCAGCTCCTGTGCGTCCTCCCAAGCCAAGTTCGCGACAAACAGTCAGCAGTGGACGTCCAGGACGTCGAGAACCCGATGCCTTGTAAAGAAGGCAAGCGTGATTAAGGCTTTTAAGAGGCATCCGCAGCATATGGCACAGACAACCGTATTGTCTAGTCGATTGATGACAGTTGTCACTGGAGTTTGTTGCGTCTGTTCTCTTATTACTTCATTCCTCACAAAATCACCACCGCACAAATAATATTTTTCTGAGACTTCTATTCTCAAAACTCAGAATTTTGCTGTTTTGGGCCCTAGTGAGGTGCCACGATTCGTATCCGTAAAGGAAAATAGGTGTTATACAGGCGTTATTTAGGCGAAAAATAATTAAATAATTACCCAATTGCCCATAAACATTACGCATTCTATGCAATGATACATAGGTTAATTAACGTTCCACTAGATGATACTTATTTTTAAAAAGAACTCAATACAATAAAACAGATTGCTAATAATAATGGATATAACGAGAACTTAATTGATAAAATATTAAATCAAAAACAAAAACGCAAACTTATAAACAAATATTTATATTCGACTCCTACAGTAAATAAAGCAAACCCACGTAAACAATGGAGGCGGATTCTTTTTATAAATGACATTTTTTCAAAACAATTATCAAATTCCCTACCATCAAACATTAAACCGGCTTTCTACACAACTAATAATATTGGAACATTGTTAAAAAACCACCAAGACAAAGTCCATAAATATAATAAATCTGGAATATACCAATTAAATTGTAATGATTGCGATTCAATCTACTTTGGAAAAACTAAAAGAAACTTTAATATTAGAGTAAAAGAACACTTAAGATGCTTAAATAATAATAATTTTTCTGAATTCGCTAATCATCTTATAGAAAATAATCATAACTTCAATAAAGACACTGGATTAAAAGTACTTCATGTTGAAAATAAAATATTAAAATTAGACAACTTAGAAATCTTGGAAATTAAAAAAGCGATTCATAATAAGAAAACAATAATTAATAACCAAATAAACAATATTTCTTTTAGTCCTCTCCTGGCTTACTTCGAAAATAAGGATATCAAATTACCACCCGTGTGAGAAAAAACCACTTGATTTATTGGGTCCACGTGTAGTATTAAGTGAACATGATAGAAATAAAATAAAAAGGAATCAATTCATTAGTTACATAAACCTTGACAAAGAAGCTTGTTTGCTTTGAAACCGGTCAGTGAAACATTTTACCTATGCTATGTGTATTTTGCTATTTGGTAAAATGTTATGTGTAGTCTGTATTGTTGTATGGCTGTGAGACTTAGACTCTGAAAGTGAACACTATGAACAGGCTGGAGGCTTTTGAGACGTAGTTGCATGGCAGAATGCTTAAGATATACTGGACAGACCTGATAACAAACTCAGAAGTCTTAAGTCGAGCTAGAACCACTAGACAATTCTAAACCACCATTAAAGTTCGTAACATTTCATATCTGGGGCATATAATGCGTGGAAATAAGTAACTCTTGCTTTATTTAATTTTAAAAGGCAAGATTGAGGGTCACAGAAAGGCTGGAAGAAGATAGATGTCTTGGGTGCGAAATATACGAGACTGGACTAGCTTCAGGACTGTGCAGCAGATTTTCCGGGAAGCACAGGACAGAGAGAGTTTTGACAGAGTGATTGCCAACGTTGGGGATACCTGATAGGGCACCAAGAGAAGAAGAAAAAAATAAAATTTTGATAGCTAGAGTGAGATAGTTATATGGGATATAAACGAACTTATGAAACGAAGGCATCACATGCTAAGCGCCTGTAAATTAATAAATAAACCTAAGTTCAAACAATTATTTGACTTTAAGCTTGCTTAAAATGAAACATAGTCACTATTGAAGTTAAGTTAATTTTTCTTTGTTAATAGACAGCCAAACTAAAAAAAAAAAAAAAAAAAAATTGTATATCGTGTTATCAGCGCAATTATTTTTTGTAGCTATAGTTTTGAAATTACTTCGCTTGTGACATTACTAGTTCTCTTCGGTGAGTCTGCTAATGATGGATTTAGAAAAACTTGTGCTATCGTTTATAATAATTCTTTTTTTATATTTTTTTCACACATTTTACAGAAACTTCGTTTTACAATTACATGCTTTAATTTTTACCGCGTGTAAGAAAACATTTTTTATATCCAATTTCCAGTTGAACTGAACTTCCTTATTGGATAAACATTAATCATAAAAGTTTAAAAATGAAGACGTGTGTTACTTATGTCTTGAAATTTTTCCGCTTTGATTTTTAATGGTTACTGAGTTTGGCTGCAAGCATTGGGTTCCATGATCGATTTTTGAATATGTCGAAATTAAATATTTGTTTTTAAATGTGATTTGTCGACTGTAATATTTTGTTGTCCGTAGGATAGCACTTAAAACAAAACCGAGAAATTAGCACAAGAGTCACAGTGTGTTCGTTCGTATGCAGCGGAAACGAGAGAGAAATACGATTTTGATAGCGTAGAGTGAGATATACACGGGATGCGAATGAACTTACGAAACGAAGGCATGTATACATTCTCTGAAATGTACTCCATCTTTGTTGTGTTATGTCAATACATATGTACTTAAAATTAAAAAAAAAGCAAAGTTAAAAAAGTGTTTTTAATTCACCGTATTTTCTAAAGGCCCTTATTGTATGTATTTTATGTATCCTTGTTGAACTTCCAAATAAAATAAACTAAAATAAAATAGGTAATTAATTTTTTAATTCATGTTCTACAAATTAAATAACAACGCTAAAAAAAAAAGAACAAGAAGTTTTTTGAGCTTTATGTATGATGAAGTTAAATAATGTGTTCAGCGCAACAAAAAATAAATTATAAAGTCAGAAGGGATGAAGTTTCTAGGTGTCCGACATTCGTCGAGGCCCGAAGTAATTTTGCACTATGTAAATCGGCAATAGCCGATGCTAGTGTTTAATTATTGTTTTGTAATATTTTTATTTACAGCAAATGGGTTGATTCCTCCTATATTTTTATTGAAGCCAATTTAATAAACAATAAAAAATCTTTTGACTTTTAGCTTGTTTTAACATTTTTTGTCGAATGCAAAATATTATTTTTTTGTAAATTTGAATTGGTTCTCGAGGCATTATGTAATCGATTGTAAAAAGTAAGTACCTACTTTTCTGCGAATTGGCAGATATTTATACTCCTACATAAAATGCTTATATTTAATTAACTAATCAAATAGGAACAGATTCAAATTAAAGTCTCATGCAGGTGTTTTCCTTATTAAGGTACCTACAATATGTTGGTAGTTTGATTAATGCTCTGCCGTGATATAACCAAATCACCTGTATGTATTTAATTAAGTTAATTATTAATTTAGCGTAGGATTTTTAATACAAAAAACAGACCCAACACTCAATTATTATTATTTAGAAAATTTTGCGACCCTCTACAGTTGCACACGTGTCAAACGTCAGATTAAACATAATACTTCAAGCATGGTAGGCAAACCATTAAACCACGAGACAAACAAAATAAATGTAAGGACTTAAATAATTAACGATTAATAGTTTATTTAATGTTATATTTTGTTTTAAAATATCTGAGGGATGAGAGCCTGATAAAATTATTTGACATTTATTTTATTCTTTATTTATTGCATAAATAAGTACATATTTAATACCACATAATCGATATAAAAGTAGTGAATGACAAAATGAATACGGAGCGTCCTCTGGTTAGGATAGTCTCCATCTACATGGCTCAGCCCGTTCTAAGATGGAGATTTTTCGTATTTTAAAGTATAATTAGTTCTATCCTAATATTACAATAACAGAAAAAAAAAAACTACTTAATTGTAAATGCATAGCTAAATAAATGTAAGAACTAAATAATCATTATTATATGAATGTAATGAATATATATTTGCTAAGATACATAATGTTACTTAAACATAAATAATATAGTAAAAAAGATAATTTAAAAAAATATGTAAAGTAATGTAATACATCCTTCCGTTCTTTATATTTGGCATTAAATCATGATATATTTTTGGAGCGATTACATTATATTGCTTTTTACCTGAAGTTGAACTTGAAGTTACGCTTGAATTTGAAGTTGAACTTTTTATTTAAAGAGGTCTTTGAGTAAATGAAAAAAGAATGTTTATAACAACTGGGATGAATGAAAAAATTTACCAATCATTATGGCGGGCGGTTATTTAGACAAAATGAAATACGGCTAATCGTCGACTATACCGAGCCGTTTTATAATTTGGCTAGTTAATTAAATATTTATTCCTCTGTAACACTATACAGTCCTTCCTAAAACAGGATTACCTTGTAAGCAGGACCCTTAAATTATATTTGTATATAAAGTATTTAAAATAGTAAAAAAAAAGTATAACTTGCTCGCGATGTGTTTAAATGATTACATCCAAAATATAAAATACATATTTATAATATTTAAAAATATGATACATATTACAACATATTGAGATAAAATTACACCATTATTCGATCGATTACAATTGCCATAAACATCTAAGTTTCTATTAAAAAAAATAGTTTTCAGCTTTTAATATTGGCGCTTTGGTCAGTGGCTAGTAACATTTAAAAAATCTACACTTATATAAAATTATTCTGATGTCAAATGTCACCTAAGATCATGGTGGTCGTAATTTAATTTTCCGATTACGTTTTGCATGTACATTTTAAAACCTCGTTTGGAAATTTGATTTATTTTTCGCCAAACTCGGCGCATATATTATTATGTACATACATTCACAAGAACGATAAATATATTTAAAGCAAATCAAATTATTATATTCAGAAGTTATTACACTTAACAATTGCCGCCTTTCACTTGTATCACTGAACATGACAAGCAAGAATTAAATACTTATTATATTATTTTACTAATCATTCTGAACAAACAAGAATAATTATTTTACACTTAAAATAGTAATCAATACTACGAGGGAAATACAAGGAAACTGTTTTGAATTGAACGATCCAATAAAACTTTATTAGTAAAATATTACGCTTATAATATCTTGTTCTTCCTATTTTGTGTTTATTATCTTATACAACGGTTATAAACATATTGTTTTATATTAATTCTTTCAGCATTCAATACATTCAGCAGCTGTCGCAATAAAATGTAAAAATATTGGAAATCATGATATATTTCATAATGACACAAACAAACAAACCATCACGCCGTTTCTCCATAGGGGTAGGCAGAGAGGATAGAACGCCACATCACTATGTTTTTGCATGCAGACCTCGCTTCCTCTACATTCATAAATCTTCTCATGCATGTACGCCGATTATTCCTACTCTTGACATGTCCATCTCTAAGTATTTGATGGACTTGATCGTGTCATGTCTTTCTCGGTGTTCTGCGTTTCCTTTTTATTTAATTTAAACCGATTCTATTGTTTTAGCAAGCATTTTTTCAAATAAAAATAAAAGAATTCATGTATATTTATATTTTAGGCCATGTTCGTATATGTGGATCGATTTAAGTGCGGTTTTCAGCGAAAAGTAGAGCTTTGCCATGAGGATATTTATAGTCCTTAAAATCTTAAATATATTGAGTTATGAGCGTGAAAGTTTTTTTATCGTTCATCCGGGCTGTATTCACTGAGAATGCCAAACAAGTTGAAGACATGTTATTTTTGTGTATAAAATAAAATTGTTTTTATATAATTAAAAAAAACATTCATATTTTTATGTATCGCAATCAGATGACTTTCTCTCTCTCTTAAACTCCTTGTAATTTCTAGATATTTATTTATTTTAACAGAAATTTTGGAAAATCAATACATTTTTAAAAATTGCATTTCCAAATAAAGTGCACTCTTGTTGGTAAGAAGAGTGGAGTTTGACATTTGCAAAAATATTTATGTATTTGTAAACAGTGTTTAAATACCTATTTAACAAAATTCCCTTGACATACCCTCACAATTTATGTGATTCGAAACACAAAAATAATAATGTATATGTTTATATTTAATTTTAGCTTAATACCATAATTGATATCAAACTTTTGATTGTGTTCATTTAATATTTATATACGAGTCTGTACACAAATCTTGCAATGGCAAAGTATTGCCGAGTTCAGTTCGTATTAACTAAAAACTATCTAGGATACCATATTTATCACTCAATATTTTTGTTAATAGTGGTACGAAAATAAACCTACCAAAGGAAAAAAAAACGATCATTAACTCTAAGTAAAATTATAGCTTCAATACTTGCATGTACTTCTATAAGAGTCACTCTCAGAATCAGCGTCTGCGAGTCAGGATCCCTAATATTTTACCGAGGTGCTCACAAACGTCTGTGAGTGGCTATGACAGCACGACTACGCGGTGTGAGTATTTTTTTTAATCGAAAAGATTTGTGGCTTTAGTCTTTATCAAATATAGTGTATATATTTATAGTAAATAAGCATTTAAAAAAAATAAAAATAAACATAATAATAAAAAAGAGTATTTAAAAAAATAAAGCATAATAACATAGCAATGAAATACATATTAATAGAAAAATAGTAAACAAGAAAATCCCACAAAGGCATGGCCTGTTCGTGGGTATACAAGAAAATGTTAATGACTTTTTGCTCCTATAGTAAATAATGGACAGTTATAATATTTTTGTAAAACATAAGAAAGAAAAAATAAAATATTCTGTAAAAGATAATATAGTTTTTTATATAGTAATTAAAAAAGGATAAAAAAAATATTTTTAAAAACACAAAAATATTCCTTATTATTAAAGGGTAACAAAATAAATCATAAACAAAAAGAGTTCATATCTTTAGTTTGAATCCAGGAAAGTGCATGTTTCTTAAAAGAAAGAAAATTTTGAAAGTTTGGAATCAATGAAATGTCATCAGTAAACTAATATTTAAAATACGTTAAATGTATTTTTAAACTAAAAACAAAATACGTACATTTCGAACGCGGGGAAAGGGTGGATTCATTTGTCTTCGAAGACTACACGGGCGCTTAACTTATAAATGCCTTAAGGTAAAGAAATATCGATAAAACTGTTACCCTGGATTACTATAGTAGCCCACGCGAATACTCTAGTATTTAAAACATCAGGTGTACATTTAATCATGGAAAAGAAAATTGACAAGATTACCTCAAGAAAGTGTTCAAGTTTACATTCAAACAAAGATCTTCCATATGCAGATTGATAAGTTTTTTATATGCACGATTGAATTTATAATTGAACGTAGTTATGCAGAAAGCAGTCAGTCCACAATTTTGTAAAAATGAGATATTGATGTTATCGGGTGCAGTAAGGACAAATATTTGTTCTGCCAAAAACAGCCAGACCACTTTCATACAAAAAACCATATTAATCATCTTCGGAAAAAGGTGTCGATCACAAAAACGGCATTTCTCAATTTGCAGAAAACACCCACAGCACTGAAAAAATCTTATGGTACTTTAAAAATTATAAAAACTGGTCAAACTATAAGATTCTTAATTGTCATATTTAAAAAAAACTTATGTTTTCATAGTTTATCGTTTGTTAAAGTCAAAAACATTCCACTTGTTGTGTAGATTTTATAATTCACTCTTTCTCACAAAATGGCTATTATCTCAGTTTCACTTTTCTATGGCTGGCTGCTTTCTGTATAACTACGTTCAATTATTGTAACACAAAAGATAAAAACTCAATGAAATTTTACTTACGTTATTAACTACTGATTTATGGATTAATTTTACCCTCCATAATGTTTAGATTGGGAATACTCCAACAAGGCGTACCAGTCTCCATTATAATTAAAATTACTCGCGCAGTAATAAATTGCATTTTACGTCTATTACAAATCAATTATACACATTATGCAAGTGCGCAAATAGCGAATCGATTTCCCACCCGTTTGACCGCGCATCATTGAACTTGAGACGTTCACAAGTGGTGAGTATGTAAACAAATTGCCAAACAACGCTGCGAAGAGCGTTGCTCCGAGGCGCTGAAGATCAGTGGGTCCATTGACTACACTCGAAGGTCGGCTGAATCATCATTCGCGATACGCGATCAGGTTTCCCGATGTAACGGTGTCTTCCCACGTCACACGAGACCTTCGGAGTACGTGCTCATTCATACTTTATAAAACCTAGTAGCAGGTAGCAGGGTCTACGAAAAACAAACGATATTTGTTTTTTTTAGGTAATTGAAAAGTAATTTGATATTTTTTTTTTTTTTTTTTTTTCTTTTATTCAGGAAACATACAGTACAGTTACAAAGTTTAATATTTTACACAATTGGACTTAATTCTAATGGACCAGTGAAGTTTCCATATTAAAAAGCAATTAAATCTAGTGTTAATTATGAAAGTATAAAAAAGAGAAGGAAAAAGAAAACATAAATGAAAGTTGTATAAAAATTTAAATTTAAGTGAAAAAAAATATATTTTAAGGTTTGTAGTTTGTAGTGAGTATTTACAAATGGAAATAATATTAAAAATGAAGAAAACTTGTAAGAGTAATTAAGAATTAAGAATGGAAATAAAGAATGAAAAACATACTCAGATGTAAAAATAAAATAAAATAGTAATAACATTTTTTTTTAAAAAGGAAAAACATAAACACATATTTATTTTAAGGGATTCAAAGAAACGATGAGAAGAATCTTTAAGTGAAATATAAGACAGTAAATTTAAATTTAGGTCAATTTAAAAAACATCTTCAATGTTTTTTATGTTTTTTTAAAGTTTTGTTTATGTTTTCGATTTGTTTGTTTGGTGAATTTTTCAATACCTCCTTCCTAATTCCCTCTATCCCACCTATTGACAAGATTCAAAATAGAGGCTAAGCGGGTTATCCCTTTTGAAAAAAAAAAATGGCCTTTTTTTCTTAGCGCATTTGCTTTAAATCGTCAATTAATGATTTCAGGAACTCTTTTATTGTTACAATAATTTATGCTATTAACATTATTATAATTTCATTTGATTATTTACAATAATTATCAGGATTAATTAGATTTTTTGCATCACAATAGCCCATGAGGCCATCCTACAGTGGTGAATTACAGAAAAGAATAACTAGGCTTGAGAAAAACCACATTTATTTTGGTATCTCACCGGAAATCGAACCCGGAACCACCCGTGTTTGAGTCAAGCGTCATATTTATTACATCATGCAGTGGAAATAATATTTGTTAAATTTATAATAAACGCAAATTAATGGCTCGATGTATGTTGAAGAGACAGAATAAGAAATGTAGAACTTAGGCGCCGAACCGGAGTCGGATATATCATGGATAGTACATCAAAATTAAAATGGCAGTGGGCAGGACACTCGGCGAGGCAAAATGATGGCAAATGAACACTCAGAATAACATAGTTGAGACCATGGGTAAACAAAAAAAGTGTTGGAAAATCACAAAAAGATAGGTCGATGACATTGCCTCGATAGCCGGTAAAACATGGTTGCTAAAAGCGGGAGACAGGAAGAAATTCATACGTATGGATGAGGGCTTTATCCAGCAGTGGAGAGAACAAGGCTAAAGAAGAGGAAGAATTAAATGGCTGCATTAGGAAACTTTCTCTAAAAATATTTTATTTAAATTTTTATACAAACTAAAAATGCGAGTCTTCGCTACAAGCTACATATAAACGATTTTAATGCTAACAATATAAAATTTTATTAGAGAGATCTTAATTCTTCAGAATATTTTTTATCAAAAACAGTAATTATATAACCTTATTTCATCTATTTAAAAGTATACCTTTTACTGAAATTCAATATTCTCATACTATGTGAACTAAAAATTTCGAATCAAATAATGTTTCTCTTAAAGCCGTAACAATATTTTTTGCAAAAAATGAAAACAAAAAAGAAGAAAATATAAATATAATATAGTTAAGAAAACTATTTATTTATGTTACAATTATTGTGGTTTTAGAAATTGACAGGTCCCTACTCCCAACTTTCTTTACGTAATAACATATTGTGCATCAGGAAGAATAACATTTCAAAATGTATCCTATGATGGTTAATGATTTTTTTTAATGCATCTTATGACACATACAAGCATATGCACATATACAATTATGCAGATACATGGAAAAGCAAATCACCATTTCTCAAAATCGATTGTGTATTGTGGTAGAAATTCCACATAAAAAATAAGAAAAAATTTACATCACTCTTTTTTAAGAATCAAATTCAGTTTAAAATATTCGTATTTTTATTCAGTTTTAATATACTTTCAATTTTATTGTCAGCCCTGATAATCGTGTCCGATGATACTATCAGCACTACAGATGCCACTTAATTACCCGTCTAGAGGACTTAACAGTTTTCATTTGAATACAAGATGGCCTCCAACATCTCGCGAGTCTTTCAGACAAAATGGCGTCAGTGGAATCCGATGTTCACCGTGAGATTTCAATGGCACGCACGGTACCGTCTGCGTTTATACATGTTATGAGATTCATACTACACTCAGTGTATTAACCTTCGATACTTGACATTTAAATACCTGCCTATGACAAGCTGTGTCATCAACCTTTGATAAACCGCGTGTAAAATGTTAAGTGCATAATTATTACTACTAAGTATTGATTCCCCTTAAGGTCTGTATATTGACATACCTACTTAGATAAGTTATTTGGTATAAATACCTACTATTTTTTGTGTAAAATAAATTATAATTTTTACAGATTAAAATAAAAAGTATTTTTTTGGATGTGAGATGCTTATTTTTTGCTTTTCTTATTATGAGTAATGCTTAATTTACCGCAAAAGATAAGTTCCATAAACAACTTTAACTACTTGTGTGAGAATTTGATGAGATGGTTGGATAATTGTGACCTTATATAACTTCACTGCATTTGATTTTCGATCGACCTTAAAAGTGTTCGGCATTTTGTATTCTTTTGTTTATTTCAACAATTACCTTTACTTTTTTTTACTATGTAGGGAAAGGTATCCTCCCTCGGTGGTATTTGAAGTTTTTTTTTCACCCTTTTTACTGCGTACTTTCAAAATTATTTTTACAATGTCCTATCATAGTTTAACTCTTTTACTAGTTGTAAGATTTAACTTTGGCATAAAAATGTGATTTATTTGTGAGCTACGTTTGTTTAAAAAAAACAGCATTTGGGACCAAGGTACAATACTTGTAATGCACCTTGAGCCTAGGAGTGCTGTACCTTAGACTTTTAAATACAATTTTAAGGAAATCAATGATTTTGAACACGAATTAACGCTTATTTTTCAGATTTTCCAAAGACAAAAAAAATGTAAATACGTGAAGGAATGAACAACTTTAAATAATATTTTACTCAATATTGTAACAAGATAAATTCAAATAAAAGGTAATATATTGAAATTGACATGTAGATCCTGAGCTATAAATAAAAAAATATACTAACATATGACAACCGAGATGAAGAACATTTAAGAGAAGGTAATATAGAAGTCCAGGCATCCACAGGGCTTATGATCTGTCATTGGCTGGTTTAAGTGGCCACTTTACACACTGTGTAACATTCACCATTCTGCCCATATTTAAACATCTATATTCCATCAATTCTATCATCTGTTGATGTTTGTGAAGTCAGTTGTGAATGTCAGCCAATGACAATTAATAAGCCCCGTGGATGCCTGGACTTCTATATTACCTTCTGTAAAATGTTCTTCATCATCGGTTGTAATATGTTTATATAAACAGCTCCCCAGGGAGTTGAATCCAGTTTGGACAAAGTTTGGACAAACTCAAAATATTGTTTGAAAAAAATATCCCATTAAGTTGAATTCCAAAAAGTTATCTTCATTGGTTATAAGAGAGAAATGTACCCATGGAAAAAAATCATAAAGTAATGTATCTTGGACCGTTCCAAGGTACATATCGTTTAAAAGGACCAAAGTACGACACCCCTACTACTTGTGAGAAATAACCAAATAGCTATTTTTAGGTTAGGTTTTTACAAAATAAAACACGTGAAAGTAAGATAAGATTACTAGTCAATCATAAAAAAATGTTGATTGCGCAGTAATAAAATACAGGAAGTGAGGAAAACGTAACATATTTAAACAAAAAAACTGACTTTTTTTTGTTTTGTTTTGGTTTGAAATTAGCAACTGTCAAATGACGTTAATAATCCGATCTAGTTGATTGCCTACAAACTATCATCAATACATTTTTTAAAAAGCTACTTGATTGCACACAATGGCAATAGGACCCAGGTACAACGATGTCCTAGGTTCGACACCTTCCCCTATGTTATAACCTCACGTGATAAGTCCTTTTATGTAAATTATTACGGTCATGATATCTCTCAGGTCCTTATTCAGACATCTACATTGCGCTAAAAATGGGAAAATGCATCAATTAATGAGAAGCATCTTGGGGTGTTATGAGTTTACGTATCTTTGATGGTTTTTTATATTTATTTGAAAAAAAAAAAAAATATTCGATTTCCGAAATAACATGCCTTTATATGCGTCATGATGCATGTGGCGATCGGCGCATTTACCATACTTGAGGCCTGGTTTTAATTCCCGGATAGGTCGACATTGTTTTTTTTAAGGTTTCACTCTGTCGTTTCAGTCTCTGGACTAGCACCGGAGGGGTGAGATTATTCGTCGTAGCTTTGCATAACACACCATCGGGTTTGAAAAATGGGACAAAAATTATGATGCATCCCCGTAGATTGATTTTCAAAAGATTTTTTTTAAATGATCTAAACACCGCACAAACCTGCATGACTGCAGACTTCTGAAACTGAACACTGCGTATTTATATTTAAAAATGTAAAAAAATCAGTGTATCTGACCAAATCAGATCAATCAAATAAATTCAGTAATTTTAATTTGTTTTATTTATTAACATACATGTATCGGTAATCAGGTGGCAGAAAAGACCATATGTTTTTTCAAAAATGTTCAGGACAGCTGAAATAAGACCATGATTCAATCTACAAACTAAAACATTTTAGTGTTTTGTCAAGTTTTCAATAATAATAGGTACTACCTTTTTAAATATAAGCGTCGTTTTTATTATAAGATTTGTCGTTTTTATTATCGAAGTGTATTTACTGAAATATTGATTAAAACGATTAAAAACTAGAAAACCGAAAAAATTACAGGTGAACTTTTCTGCCATCTGACTACCGTTATGTACCTACATAATACATTTAAAATCATGAGTAGGTATAATAAAAATACAATGTAAATTATTGAGACTAATATTTACTTTACTTGCATATCAAGTGTACAATCTACTTCCATTATCCATAAGGACAATGAGTAAATTCTCACAATATAAAATTGCTATTAAGAAATGGATAGTAGAGGTGGGTTGCGCACGGATCGATGAGTGGATCAAGCCAAATAGGTAAAATGTATGTACTATTTATGAATTTTTTTAATTGGTCTACATAAATTGTTTTTTTTTACGAATATTTTTATTCTTTATTGTTTATTATGTTAATTATAATTAGGTTAATTGGATTAATTCCGTTTTTTTTTATTGTTATTATTATGTTAACTTTGTAAAAAAGCTAATCTTAGGCATGTTTCACATTTTGTAAAATGTTTCCCTCGGCACGGGAGGGAACATTATTCTGTATAAAAAAAGAATACAAAGAATGTAAAAGTATAAATAAATTAAAAAATATATATATATATAAAATAAATATTTGTCTCAAATATTTTACAAGTAATATAGGAATCAAACAAAGTCATTTTATAGACCTGGGTGTTACTCTTGAAACATAGTTAACTCTCTCACGTCACCATGAAATGATCTCAAATAAGGCTATGCAAAGGTTTGGTTATTCGAAAAACTCAACAGTTTAAAAGTACATGTTGGTTGGTGAATAAATGTTTAAAATTTCAGTATAAATTTTGTAAAAAATACTTATTTTCTTGTTTAACCGAAAACCCTTGAGTAGAACAAATCATAAAATACGTTATAAACTATATGTAGCAAGGAAAAACACCGACAAAGTTAAATGAATATTTTGAAAATATACTGAATAGAAACATCACCATCACGAGAATAAATAAAAGGCGTGGTTACTATATGTTAAGTATTTACATGTGTATAAATATGGAATAAATAGATAAAACTCATTAGTAAATGTAATATTTGCAAACGGTTAAATACATTTAATTAGTGCACTTTGTATTCGTGAAATGAAGGTAATTAAATTATTTTCCATGGATTTCATAATATGTCACATATTATGTAGGTTACATTTTTAGTATTTAAGAGAAAAACTCTACAAACTGATTACGTACAGACACATTGTAATATTAATGCAATTATCTATTTACTTAAAGGTAATTAACAGTTTGAATCAGAAAATAATTACAAATATATGCACATACACATTAGATCCTTAAGGCAAATCTGTAAAATGATAAAAGTAAATGAATATACCACGCAACTTGGAATAATAATGAAATTTTATGAACCCACCTGTGCATATTGTTCCAATTACAAAAAAGGTTCTCAGATTCGAAGATCATCAATCCAAATTATTTAATTCAACAATTCGAATCGGTTGTGGTCCCATGGCTAGTGTTGCGGACTCACGGGCCAGAGGTCTGAGGCTCAAACCCTACTCTACCTCAACTTGAATTCCATTTTCTCATAGTGAGTTATTTACAACAGGTTGAAAATCGCCACAAAAACTTAAATATTTGGGTAAATTTAAAAAACGCTAATATTTCTTATAAAAAAAACAATAAAATAAAAATTAAGTTTTACGCGTCTTGCAAAACTATAAAGAACTTCAGCCCTACGGAAAATTGGATACAAAAAATGTTTTCTTGCGTGCGGTAAAAATTAGAGCATTTCACCGCAATTTCTTAAAAAAGGAAAGAAAAAAATAATAAAAAATGTTTTAATAAAAACGGACTACTTTGAATGACGTCACTGGTTCGTCAATGATATGAGAGCTTTGAAGGATATCAGGTTTGTTTACCGTAAACGAACCAATCGGAAAAACTGTCAGAGAACAACCTCTGACGTCACACGTGAAGTTATTTCAGAAATAAAAAACTTTAAAAAATCATACAAGATAGAAAACAAATAAAAATAAACATGTGTCAAAAAATCTGTCCAATTTGACTTTTACATAAAATTCTCCAGAATACTATATATTATCTACTTAAAATTTGAAATAAGAATTATAATAAGAAGAACAGAAAAAAAACTGAGAACAAAAAAAGGTAAAATTCAAGTTCATCCATTGAAAAAAATGATGTTCTTGAATTAAAATAAAATTTTCTCTCGTTAAAACCTAAAATTGAATTTAATTACTGCTGTATATTTTGAAAAAAATACACAAATATGACAAATCAACAGGAAGTCTCTTAAAAAGCATGTTTCTAAAAAATAAATACATTTTAATAAATAATGCTAAATTTTCACTATCTTGTGTATAAGTAATGTAAAAGACAATATTTATTTTTTAGTAGCCAATTTCTAATATCGTCAGTTGCATCTTAATTCCTAGTAAAAATGGGTCAGAATTATGATCTCACATCCAATTAAAACGAAACATATACGTGGGTCATTCAAAATTTTATGTGATCACAATAAAGATAATCTTAATTTCAAATATCCTCTAAATATTAACGATCAAGAAACGCATTTTTGCAAGATTTACAACACAAGATCAAAAATAATAATAGCTGTAGTTAAATACACCAAAGATGGCAAATATACAACCAGGTAAAGGTAAGAGAGAAACCAGTTTCATAATTCCAGAATTATGATCTCATCAGAATTCGAACTGGCTTGCTAAATATTAACAGGCATTTATGATAATAATAGTACTTTAAAGTACAAGAGCTGACAGCCGATAGAGATGCACGGAGATTCTTTGTGGATACCATATGCTCTAACTAGGGAGTGGACATGGAATGATTGTGATGATGATTCAAAAGTACACTTAATGTTAATGACAAACTCATCTTTCACTTCAGTCAAAGCTGAAAACTTTTTTTATGTAGGCGAGATTATAGTGTATCAAATATCATACTAGAAAATGCTTGAAAATAATGTTTATTTTATACACTTCATCTTAGATCAGTTGGTTTGATATTTAACAAAACCTTTGGTACGCCCAATTTTTTGTACTCAAGTCATTATTTGATTGAAAATAAAAATCACGACGAATTAATATTGTCACAGATCTTGCTTGGAGACTTCCATATTTTTTCAATAAAAGATTGAACCTTTTTGAAAAGGGAATAAATGAATAAAGGTAATAAAATCCCTAGCGTATTAAAACCGGTACTTGTCCAAATCATTATTTATTTGTTCTTTTACAAATAACGTTTTACTTTTTTATTTTGGTTAAATTAACCTTGGCAAATAAATGTTTGTCGCAAGAGGCAAAATTAGCAGTTCACAATGGAGTCCTGGTCCCGACCCTGATGTATGGGAGCGGAGTATAAACTTGGAAAAACAGGGATGAAAGTATACCGAATGCTGTTGAAATGCGATCTCTCAGGCGACCGTGTGATAAAACTATGTACGATAGATTCACAAATGTTGAGATCCGTACATTATGTAAGGCTGAGATAGGCATTATCGACAAAATCAAGAAATGAGCTCTGCGCTGGTTTGGACATGTGCAGCGAATAGACAGCGAAAGTATGGCTAAGAATATTTACAATGCAAATGTTGATGGATGCAGAAATAGAAGAAGACCGAAAAAGACATGGCATGGCCAAATTCAACAAATACTTTAAGATAGACATGTCAAAAGTCAGAATAATCGGCGTGTGTGCATGAGAAGACTTATGAATGTAGAGGAAGCGAGATCTATATGCAAATATAAAGTGATGTGGCGTTCTATCCTCTCTGCCTACCCTTGCGGAGAAACGGCGTGATGGTTTATTTGTTTGAATGATAATGAATTTTTAAATAACATTAATATTTACATTTTACATTAAGACAAATAAAGTTGACAGATGTCTTATGTGATCACAGTGCTTATTTTAATATTTGACAAACGAAATTTAATTATACGAATTTACTTATTGCGTTGAGGATTTATACTGAAAACTGAGTTAATTCAACCAAACTGTTTATAAAAGACACTGTGCCACCATCCAAAGTTATAGGAAAGAGAAATTATTAAGAAGTCGGTATACCTCAACTGAAGTAGATAAAATATACAACAAATGCTCTACATAATGCTTTTTTTGTTACATCATATTGTTTTTTAAACTATGCAATATTTGAAATAAAACAATAAACAGTTGTAAATAAAAGTGTTGTTTTTTACACCTCACAATTTATGAGGCAGAAATATTTATTTCAACAAATTTTATCTGAATTTCTGGTGTCTTAAAAAGTATATATTTAAAATTTAAAATCAATTACTGTTCTTTGTCATATATTTACTTTGTAATAATACTATGTAATACCGAGTTTTATTTACTTATTTTAACCCTTAATTAAAAAATAATTAATGCACTTAAACAGGCTTATTGCTAAAAGCAACATTTTCAAGTCAACCAAAAAGGGACTGGTAAAAAATTACTTATAATTTTAACCTTTTTGGTTTTTATATCATATGAATTTACAAATTTCCTTGTTACAGTAGTTTTTAGTGAGAAGATAGAGCTTGTACATATGTATTAGTAAAAATACTTTTGTTAGACAAATATAAATATATACAGGGTGTTCTCTAAACCCTGTCATATCCGAAACCACGATGATCAGTATGAGCAAGAAGACATATTAGGACATTAAAATAAATTTTAAGAACGACTAAAATATAAAAGATAAATAAAAAACAAATGGTTGCTTACTTGTGTAGGGGAGAAACGAGGAAGGGGGAGATTGATACACTGTAAACTGCACAGCCGCGCCCTCCTTGCTTCTCCCCTGTAGAAGTAAGCAACCATTTTATTTTTTTAAATATGCTAATATGTCTTCTTGCCCATACTGATCATCGTGGTTTCGGATATGACAGGGTTTAAAGAACATCTGTTTATTACATGATGAAAAAATGAATACAGAGAATATGAGATCGGGTAAGGAGTTTAAAAGGAGACAGCAAGACAAGAAAGGAAAATATAAATTATTTCTAAAATTCATACAAGTTGGGGATCGGAGCATAATTGCGTTTTTTTTTTTGAAATACTGCGTCTTTTAAACAATTTTTAGAACATTCAAATTAATAATTCTTACCGACGCTATAATAAAAATGTTCAATGCGATGAGAAATTGGATATAAAAATGTTTTCTTGCGCGCGGTAAAAATTAGAGCATTAAATTGTGCAAAGTTTCTTCAAAACTGAAATACTTTGAACGACGTCACTAGTTCTTCCAAGTCAACCAATGATAGAGTGTTGTGATAGATTTTCGGTTCACGGGAAGCCAATTTACCAATCATCAGAACTCACCGAGAGAACTTGTGACGTCACATGCGGAATAATTTCGAAATTATAAAACTTTAAAAAATCCTCTGAACTTTTCTCTATGCAGGTATATTAAACTTTCTCTCGTTTCATGCGTTTTGAACGCCATCTGTTATTTATGTGGAGATATTTTTGTAAACAGAACTTTAGAAAAAATATTTCCGAGTCCCAGAAAGCCATGTAGCACGCAATGACTTGCCCCTTTATGATACAGCTTTAATTGGGAAATTTTGTTACATTTTCAATCAGTAAGCGTATTTTTAATATGTTTCGAAATATTTCTTACAACTGCCTTGACCAATATGCGTTTTAATTACATAGATATGCGAGCGACAGAAGTAATTTCCATAATCACTATTACTTATAAATAATAAATCTAACATCATTAGATACACTAATTATAAATTCTCTAAAGCATTTTTAAATAACCAATAAATTATACACAAATAATTAGGAATGTGTTTGAGAATGTGAAATTATGACCAAAACGTAATTTATGATTATCAAATTATGTAAAATAAACTATTAAAAATAGTAAATATTTATGAGAACATCCTTTGGGAAAAATTAAAAAATTAGCTGATAAAAGTTTACTTGATTCGAAATTTTACCCAGGTGGTAGGGTGACGTATTAGAAAATTTGAAAAATGAAAACATCTTAGCAATTAGTCATTGTCATGGACCATTATTAAAGTGAAAATGCTTTTCTTGCAAAATAAAACGATGAATATTTATACGAATGGTGTTACACAAAAATGTGTTATGTCACAAAATCAAAAATAATGATGAGTCAGTGTCAGAATCATGATCCAAAATGATATTCCTATTTTGGAAAAAAAAATGATGATTTTAAATTACAAATTCTCTGCGATACCTCAATGTGTTCGATTCCTCAAAGATACCTCAAAAAATCACGCAAGAGGACTTAAAACAACGTAACACTGATTTAAGATGCTTAACGTATTGTTGCGAATTAAGATAGATATGTGGCCAACGTGATAACAATATCGCAAAAATATGGTAACCCCGCAACAGACGCTTTTTTTGCCAGAATTGTCGATAAGCTTTGTTTATTACAAACGGCAGCCAATTTTTTGTAATCATATTGATAGTAAATCCCATATTTTTAACATCTGGTTTAAAACATGAAGGTTTTATTTAAATTTTATTAATTTTTTAAATAAAATTTTTTGTTGATAACAATATATTCTATTGATGATTTTACAATTTTAAAAAAACTTACTTTAGATTTATATATATTTATGTATATATTTATTTAGGAAGTCACATTGTTTTAAATATTTTTACGCTATTGTTATTGCAATGACAAATTTTTTAAATGTGTTATGTAAAAATGTGTTATCGCACCATTTTGTAATTTTTTTCAAATATAACATTTTGATCACGTTTTCTAGTTCTACTAAGTACTTTTCATACATTTAACTTAACAGACGAAGTAAATAATTAGACAGACCTTTGAATAATGTGCCGAATGTTAAACATAAATTATTAAACTTTAAGTCGGTGTGACTGAACACATTTTTGCATTACACCATCCATACTAAAGTGAGCAAAAAAAGTCCACACCCATGAAATCGTATAAAAATCAATATTTTTTTAGCTTCAATGTAAAATTTAACCATTGAATCTATTTTTTATTACTATTGCTAAGTGTACGTTCGATCGTAACATTTGTTTTATGGTATTCTATTTGATGATTAAAAAGAGTTTGATGCATTAAATAAATATTCGATGTTTGTAAACTACCGAAAAAGGTTAGTCAAAGAAAGATTATTTTCCATTTATGTAAAAACCACTAAATTAATAAAAACATATTTATATACACAAAAAAACAGTGTTTTGAAGCTAACAACCATAGAATTCTGTACAACTTCTATGGTGAAGTGTATTTTCAGTGGGATTTGCATTTTTAGCGCAATTAGTGTCCTGACAAAGTGACGGGTATGTCTCAAAACCGGTTGAAATCGAAATGTGGACATGTGGTTATATTTAATTATTGACTTACATTTAATCAAATGTTTGGCCACAAAGTTCATGCTTTGAGAATTTATAATAATGCTTCAATCCCTAAATAGACTAATAATGACCAAGGGAGAGAGATACTCGGCGGCCTCCGTGGTGTAGTGGTCAAGACGCTTGACTCACAGACGGAAGGTTCCGGGTTCGATTCCCGGTGAGAACTCAAAAATTAAATATGATTTTTCTCAAGCCTGGGTGTTCTGTGATGTAATTCACCACTGTAATTGGGCCTCCTGGCCTGTTGTGGTGCAAAAAAATAATAATAATAATAATAATAAAAAATAATAATAATACTGATGTGCATTATGCTATTTCTTGCCCTTGTTATAAAATCATGTCCCTTAGTAGAGAGATGACGCAGCCGACGTCCAATTATTCAAACAATTGAGACGATAAATTAGTTTTTCTTGGAATAATTTATATTTAATTAGAGCCACTTATTGTTTGCAAAAAAATCAGATTATATTTTAAATGCTTTATTTAAAAATGTAAAATTCAATAAACCTTAATAAGAATTATACAGATTACAAAAATAATACTTTGAAAAATAATTGCAAAAATCGAGATAAGATTTGACGAACCGCAAGCTGTTTTAAGAAAATAATTGTAGTAAGACTGTGGTTTTAGTTGGAAGGTCAGAGGAAGGATTGTGTAAGAGAAACCCATTCGTCGGAAAAGTGATACATTTTCTTAAATGGTGATCATTAGATCCGCATTCAGTCGCAAGCACTTACCAGGCATCCTTTTATAGAAAATAGCTTTGATGAGAGATTCAGTTCTAATCAGATGTGGTGAAACATGAGAATAGGGAACATGCTTGTATTTTATGGAGAGTTAATATTACTCTTATTATAAAATGAAAAATCATTATTTAATCAATCAATCAATCATTGTAAATCGTAAATTCTGATATATTTTTAAAGCTTTTTGGTTTTATGTTACATTAATTACATATAATTTACATTGAACTTTTAAGTTTCGAGTATTATTTGAAAATTTATGATACGTTGTATTATTTTATTAAAATTAATTTTGAAAATTTATATTTCTAAAAAACTAAATACATATTATTTAATGTTGTTAAAGTCACAATGCTCAAAACCATATATTTAAAAATGATACATAGATAATAGTATGAAAATATTTATTTAATTGATTTATTTATTCGACTTCAAATACAAAAAAATACATGCACTTTTGCCTTTTATTTCTTCTAGCCAACCAAAAAAAAATTTATATTTTAAAAACCAAGTTTTCATCTACTTTCATTTTTTGTATATATAAATACTTGTACATATTTCATTTCGAATTATAGCTGTAAATATAAACTTTTCAATCCAAATACTTTTGTTATACACATTCCACGAATAGGAACATGGGATGAAGTAAAGAGTTTGGAAGGATAGAGAAAGACGATTTAGGAAAGAAACGGGATAGCAAAAATTCAAAGTGTAGGAATGTTAGGGTTCTAAGAATATATAATAATGTTTCTAGCGTTACGTAAAATATAACAGATTTAAATTATAACTGAACTTTAAGTGTTTATCTCCAAAAAAAATTTAGTTTTTCGTAGAAATTGATGTATTTTGATATGGTGATTTATTGAAATACTATTAAGCATGTATCTCTTTTAATCAAGCTTAGTTTGTTAGGGTTTTAAAATATTTCCCTCATACGGATATTCTAAAAAATGCATTTCTTACTCAAATTACCTGCAAAGGAAAAAAAATATGACACGAGAATTTTTATCTATTTGTATTCCATCGGCGTCTGATATTTTAATTTTAATTAATTACAAAGTGTGTGCAATATCCATAACTGTAGTAAGGTGTACTCCATAAAGAGAACACTTGGTAATAATAACAGGTAGTAAACTTATATAGCACCATTATCGTAAAACAGTATCTCGAGGGCCTATTTTGTCTGTAGAAAAAAGTCCAATTTAATTGCATAGAAATATGCTAGCTTTTTATGTAAATTTTCCGTATTTGCAGTTTATAAAATGTAAATTTATTGTTTTACATGCGGTCGTATGTAATAAATTTAATTTAAATACTGGAATTTATATATATAATCACAAAATAGATAAGACATCCGAAGTTCGCTCTCATGTCCGCGTATTGCCAAACTGTAAACTGGCAAAGAAAAGAGTTCTTCTGCAATCGATCGTCCATTGATCTGTAAATGAAGAGCAAATGTATATCAATATGGAATCCCTGTATAGAAATTCGTTATGCTTCAGAAAATTTCAGCAAAATAAAGCACTGGTTAAGTTAGGTTAGATCAGGTGATTTAGTAGAAATAGTTAATTTTAATATATTTTATTGTAATTGAATGTCAAGATTCGAACTCATGTACGAGACTGGAATTGTACAATAGCTGAATACTAGGCATTGCGTTTTGACCGAAAGCCATTTTCAGGAAAAGTGCACAAGTTTGTCTGAGGGAAGAGACCGTTGCAGGAGATTGAAGCGAGATAATGCATATATTTATTTACTATTAAGCTCATTGTCCAGATGTTAATTAAAATGGACAAATATTGATTAATTATTTTTTTAGTATTCCATAATAATATGCATGCTTTCAATTTACATTTTGTTGTATCCTAACTCAATTCGGGGTCTTGGTCTCATAGAGTTAGGAGTAGGTTTTATTTTTTTTGTAATATGTATATTATTCGTATGAATAAATAAAAATAATCTAAATAATAGTCTAGAGTTTCAGCCAACATGCATCGTTCTAAAAGTAGCTCATTTAAAAGAAAAACTTTTATTCGCAATATCATAGCGTGTTTAATATTATTGTAGATCGGAGTCAGTTTTACATACGCTTCTGACGTCACTGCGACCTGAGTAAATCTATTGTGACGGGTTTGCTTTACGTACAGTTATGTGATGAATGATTTAAATAGCTTATTAAATTAAATCTAATTATTAAATTTCAAAGAATATACTTTTATCACTAATACCCAAACCCAGTAGCGCAGGGCACAGTATTGGTACCTACTCCAACCGCAGCGACTTTTGATATTTTTTTGTTACATGAAGGCAAGATAATCAGTCCTGCGCTAGTAAGTGCCAGTCCAGGGACTATAAAATAATATTGCTTAAAAACAGATTATTGAATGCATATTCAATATTCTCCTGTATGGTAAAAAGCAAATGCTTTGACTATAAGACAACGAGGTAGGTTTTTTTATAGTTTAAAGTAAAAAGAGTTTGCTTCTTTGACTCATTTATTTGACAGAGTTGACTGTTTGATTTTCAGGTATAAATGTCTCCATATACATGGTGTTTTATACAAACTGTCTGTATTAATGCGCAGCTCACGTCTATAATATATTATATATTATTTAGATGCATTTATTTTGTTATTATATGTAAATTGAAAGAATAATTACTTCCTTAAATTAAAACTTTTTTTAAGTTTATAAACCGGTTTATGAGAGCCCTAATAGATTACCATTAATGATATTTAATAAAATGGATTCACTTAACCTAAACAATCCTAGAATCTATTTAAATGTACTATTTGTATAGTCATGGCATAATCTAGGCAGACATGGCAAGTGTGTCATCTCAAGTCAGGAGTGATAACAGCGCCTGGTTTTTAAATGCATGACTTTGAAGTAGGAACACATCGTTTTTGTTTTCCCAAACTTATATTGTTAACATATTACAACAGAGATGGATAACATTTATAAGAAGATAATATGGAAGTCCAGGCATTTACAGTTAATAAGACCTGTCATCGGCTAGTTCAAGTAGCTATTTTTCACACTATGTAGCATTTATCATTATGCCGTTGTTTAAATATTCATATTTCTGCAATTTTTAGATGTGTTAAATTTTGTGAAGTAAAAGAGTTAAAAGCTTTATTTAGGCAAATGAGATTCATCTGACTGCAAAAACGGCAAATCTGCCTTTTACAAACATTTATAATACTACATATTTGGCTTAATATATTTTTTTTAAAACATAAATTTCCTTGTACCCAAGATTTATAAAAAAAAATTAAACCTTCAAATTATACAAGATTTATATTTAAAAAATTAACCTAAAAATTATACAACATATTCAGTAGAAAGTTTAAATAATAAAACATTCTACAGTAATACAACAAGAAAATCATAAGTACTGTTTCATACAGCTGGGCAAAGTGAACAAAAAACGATTAAAGAATTCAAGGAATTTGGATGTTCAAACATAGATAATTTGTATCAAATTTGTCGTGGTTTGATAGGATAATGTGCTACTACGGTGATTGGTGTGTGGTTAAGCGATTGTGTTGTAGGTGATTTTACATGAACCCATATCAACAAATCTTCAGATTCTACCCAAAAATGGAAAATTAAAATGTGTTGTTTTCTGTAATATTTCTCCAGTGTGCATACATTGTTTAGAAATGTGAATAATTAGTATTTATTTAGATGATAATTACATACAAGTTAATATAAAGAAATTCATGTTTTATGTTTGTTCTATTTTAAGACTAAATAAAAAAAAAAAAATAAAAAAAAATCAACGTTACATAGTTTGTGAAGTGGCTACTTAAACCAACCAATATTATACTGCCGTCATAGAAAAAAAGACGTTTCTACATAAAACAAAAAACGGAGAAAATAAATATTTTGAATAATGCTACAAAATTTAAGTATATTAATCTGCGACAGTGTGTATTATAGTTTGCCTTAACGGAATATATATATTAATTTAAATAAATTTTATGTTATATATTGAAGATTATCATTTTTATTTTCTTTTTAGTAAAAAAATACATGAAAATATGTTATTCTGCAATGAAAATACGTTTTTAGCTAGAAACGCCCCTTTTATTTAGTAATTAAGTAAATGTCTTTCTTTCTTAGTGTTAATATGCTAATAGATTCTTCTCAATTAAATGAAATAGACGTTATTGGCCATTTACTACTTTTGAAACTAGTAACGCCGACTTAATAATCAATGTACTTCGAAATTACCAGCAGATCTTAAATTTAATTTAATACGAGTAGTAACATTCATTTCAGATCTTTTTAAAAATGGAATAGAAGAAAAAATAAGCATTTTAATCAGTCTTTTATAATCATTTAAGTTGGAACCGTCTTTTACATTTAGTAATCTTCCAAATTTTTTGCAGTTAAGTCTTATTTATTAGTGAATATAATAGGGTTGTGGTTATTTTAGGAAGATAATTCGACTACCAGTAGACGCGTATTTTTTTCTTGATTCCGAATATGTATTCAACTTGTTTTTGAAAAAAATGATAGATGCGTGCTTCTTTTTTATGACGGCAGTATAGGACACATGACCCTGTTAATATCTAGACTTCCTTATTTCCTTCTAATAAAAATCTTCTCCCTCTCTGTTGTTATATGATCTAGAGGTTAAAATCAAGTCTCCGTCTGCAAACAATTAGATAAACCCAAAACATTGTTGACTCGTATTATTTTTCTGCATAACTTTTTATTTTTATTTCAACCAGGGCAAGTATTATAATGGAAAATAAAAAATTATCATCAATTTTATCCACAAAGTAAAATGAAGTTTTGTGTATGAAAAATTAAATTACAGGTTTCCAACGAATACAATTTCAATTTTTATACAAAAACACACATTTTCACACATAAATATCGATTTTACTTTATACCGTTTTGATGTGTACCGATGAAGATTGCGTTTGTAATCGCGGTCCTGGCAATATAACGATTGGTAACTTATTACGAATTGTGCTATTGTCACGCGTCTTTAACCACTCCAAACCTACCATTATTCAATCATTTTTAATTGAATATCGAACAACTTGCTGCGAACAGTAATTTGGAGATAGTTGTATTACAGAAAAGAGAGCAAAAAATTAAAAGAAAGTGGCCGAAATGAGCTCACCAATACTCGAAGATTGGAACAAAAAGTATACACATTACTCTGTCGTTATATAACTGTCACCTATAATGATTGGCTGCGCGTATTGATCCGATTTCTTCCGGTTGCAATAATTATTATTATCTGCGTGATTATAATTACAACTTTTCGATTACAAATTTAATATTATGGATATTCGCGTCGGATATCGATACTAGACTATTACACATATTCTTTAGTCACGAGGCTGTCGATAAAAATAACAAGGGAAACGTTTTAACGCAACGCTGATAGACTATTACATTTAGAACATATGTTACAAGAGAGAACAATAACTTAATTTGCCAAATAGAATACACGAAAGTGGTCCAATATTTTAACACAATTTTTTGCAACAAATAAGTTTGTTTATTTCTTTAAAATTTACCATTTAAAAAGTCCATTACGGCACATCTGCCAATTACAATATACGTATCATTATAGTTCCCTTTTTACACCTAATGGTGCATAGCTCACTGCATTGGTACACCAATCGCAGTGTATCTATATTGATCAATTTTGTTGTGTACATAAGGGTACGATGATCAGTGTTACGCTTCAGGTACCAGTCCAGGAACTATGAAATATTTCAGTGTAAAAACACAAATATTTCATGTCGAATTGAACCCGAGACCTCTTGCATGGTAAGCAAATGCATATACATATTGTCGGTGATACTACAATATCGTGTAACATTTGTTTTTTTACGAAAATGTTTTACTGCAGTCAATTCATTATAGGGAGTTATAATTTGAATAATGATAGTTTTTCTGATACACTAGCGATATTTTCGAATGGTTAAAATCGGAAGTTATGTATTACCCGAACGCTTTTAAAGTTTCCTTGCCAAAAACTCAATTGACAGGTATGCAGTATAACAGTATCAGATATGAGTATTCATAAAAAAAAAATGTAAAAATAGTTCAAAATGTAAAATTTAAAGGTACAGACGTATACGTGTACATTAGAGTGGGACGATGATCTATGAAGATGTGAAAGGGGTCTAAAAAGTTGTCTTTTGAATCGCATTGAACCTTAAATTGATTTAAAAAATATTCCATACGACTTTTGGCCCTCAACAGAAGTTTGAAGTTTATAACTGTCTGAACATTTTTTAATCATCTATATTGATAAAATTATTTTTTTGTCCGTAAAAATATAACTTAATCACATTACAAATTTGAACACGTTTTAAAACTACCAAGATGCAAAAAATTTACACTCCGCGGAACTGATTCCGTTGAGCGCCTGACTAAAATTGACGAAAACAATGGCACATTAAAACAATGCTACCCATTTATTACAAAACAAAGTGCAACTCACGCCCTTGGATGCTTATATAATAAGTTTTAATGCAGATTATACAATTTAATTAGACTGATTTTCTTACTTAAATACGAAATGACAGCCGGTTTAGGGCAAAAAATTGACTTTTTCGAAAACTTCAAGCTCTGGTTGAGGGCCAAAAGTAGTATCAAATATTTTTTCATATATTTTTTGCATCCCGAGTAATCTAAAATTCAACTTTTAAGACCCCTTTTATTTCAAAATTCGGAAAAAAAATGTGTACATGCAGTCTGCAAAAATAGTAAAAAAAAACAAGGATAACTAAATCACCATTACACATAACGATACATAGTAAGAGAGGATGTGTTTAAAATGAGTATTTGTATCTTAGAAATTATCCAACATTGAAAGGTTGTTCAAGAGATCAATCATCATCTCCACGGGCATCATCAACGGCAAAGTAGTCCAGCATTCAGAAACAACAAATGGTGTGTGTTGCCAAGCTCTTAAGTAAGAGTAGTTGCTCGGTGCATATAACTTAATACGCTCTAAAATGTTGGGATCATAGATTAACCTGTTCAGAAGTTTAAAGGTCGCCAAGAAAGGTTGCCCTTTTTGGCCTGCAAACTTGTGATACCAAGTGTACTAAAAAGGAATAATGATGGGAACTGCAATGGGTAGTATCCATACTCTGCCATGTAATGAAGAAACTTTTTCTGTGTTTTTACCATGAGTTTACTCACTGTGTGGCTTCTTCAGGCCTTCATACAGCACTGGACCCCTTTTAAAATGCTACGCATTCTCAGTGTAAAAAGGCGTTGCCCACTTACTGAGATTCCATTTACTCAATTGCATAGAAAAAATTTAGTATATTTTAAATTAGGGCTAAATATAGCTTGAATTAATTGTTTTTGGTTAAATAAAAGACATTAAACGAATAATTTTGTCGCTGCGCTTTATTTTTGCTCATAAATATTGTGGAAAATTCCTTATTGAAATAATAAAAAAAGGATTATATAAATGTAACTTGGAATAACACTACAATAATAAATCTATCTCAGTGATCATAGAACAACGACAGATGCGCGGTGAATGAGACATTTACTTTCTTTTATATTTGATTTCGAAATGGTTATAAAAAAGTTTTATATTCCAATTTTGAAAAAATAAAGTATTTTACTAACCCAAGTATCAAATGATACACTTTTAAATCGCTCTCACGTAACGTTGAAGAAAATCACATGCGTCGTTGTTCTACGATTATGACTATATAATACCTTTCCTTTAAGGAAATATATAGGTCTATTTAAAAGTAAATACATTACAAATTAGTAATGAGTCGGCTATTCTCAACCTGAGTAACCGCGGTACATTGTTATGCTGTAAACTGTAGCTAATTTCGTGATTGATAATCCTAGAATTGTTTTTGTCCGTATGGGCGGCTCTATAAGCGGTAGCGCGTTATTACTCTGAGTACGCACTAAAATGCTCAGAATTATGTATAAAAAATCTCAAATTCTTAGGAGGCAGAATGACTTTTGTGTAGTATTTTATTGTATTCAACCAATTAAAATATTTATATTTAAAAAAAACACAATACACAAATCGTTTTCCGAAATAAATACAAGTAGTTATTTTGAGATAAACAAATCCAATAAAAGATAAAAAAGCACCGATAAAACTCTTTTTGGGTGCCAGAATTTATACGGCAAATATTTTTAATAAAATGGTTGATCATTTTATGGTTCGTGGACTCAGTCATCGGCGTGGCCAATTGTTTGATCAAAATGTACTATTTTGTCATCTCTAAAACCGTTTGTTTATTTTGTGTTCTACGTAGAGTTGAGAAGTAGCGTCAAAAATTGATTTCACGCAACTGTTGGCCACACAGAAACAAAATATACATTTGTTTTGAAGGCTTAACCAAGTGATTTATTTCACTCACGAAAAACATAAATCATAAACAACACGGTTCGCTTGTGATACTTTTTTTCAAACAGATATTAAAATTGTTAAAGTGTTTTATTAAAAATCAATGTTACGCAAAACTTACGAAGTTTAGGTGATTGTCTTATCATTTTGAATGGGAGATAAATATTATTATGGATAATTTATTTAGAGTAATATTCTTAAAACTGTGTCTTCAGCATTCAAGAAGCAAGCGGTGTTGTCACTCCTGATTCGCAATGACATACTTACCATGTCCGCCTAGATTATGCCATAATTATATCTTTGTAAATTTAAATAGATTTTAAGATTGTTGAGATTAAGTGTTATCATATAATAAAAACTCATTAATACCAATATGTTAGGGCTTTTATTAGCCTGTAGATTGGCTTAAAAATAAAAGAGAAAAAAAAGACGTATTACAAAAACGATGCTATGAAATGTTGATTGGGGTATTTTCACATATCGGGAATAACGTTGAAAATAAAATAAATGTTTAGTGCGGATTTTATGATTCTAATGATAAAACAACTATTCATGAGTAGAATAAAGTTTTCATTCATAATTTTCGGATTTAAAAACGAGCACATAAAAGACTATTAGAAATTGGCGTCATGTCTCATGCCTGCCAAGTGCGCTTCTAAAGGCCGCCAGTACGCTGGCAAACACGTATTGGCCAACGTGTAGAGGGGATATTCGTGTCTGGAAGAGCTGGCACACGCGTTGGCACATGCGTCGGCGTGCGATCCGCCAGCGGTCGGATTTTCAACACAGATCAAAGGGCACTGGCCGAACGTTCGTCAACGCGTCAACACGTTGGCCCAGCTTTTAGTCCGCTACAAATACCGGAGAGTGCGTACGTGATTTTTTGTGCGCTTTTGACTTCCGCACATTGGCTCGCACGGATAAATAATGAACTACTCGTCAACGTGTGGGCAGTTTAGAGATTTATTTGACAACACGCGCGCCAGCAAACTGGCCGGCTCACTTTGGAAAATAAAGGTCGGTTTCGGATCAACAGTCAACAACTCTTTTATTTTTAGAGGTATATTTAAAAAAATATATGAATATAAAATTGTCTTAAAGGCTACAAATGAAAAAATTTTTACGATGTTTTTATTTTCATACAGTAAAATATTAAAAATAATATTGAAAAGATAAAAAATGGGGTTCATTCGATTATAATATGAATACAAACCAGGTATTTTAATATCGATGGGTTATTATTATTATCATAAAACGACAAAAACCTTTTACTAGTATCAATAAATGATTTAATAATAAATAATAAACTAATTCGAATATATTTTTCATAAATAGTCAACATTTGAAACCGCCATAGATAGCGGTTTTTGGTTTACTGACTTTTATCACAGTTTTTACAATAACTTCATGATAGAAAAATTCTGGCAGCTAATTTTTATAAATGCTTTTTATGAATACCCAGACTACAAAACAACATTAAACGTAAAGTATGGAAAGACGTGGGTGACTGTCAAAAGTCTCGATGAACTTTTAAAATATTTTATTTGTTTTATTGTATTGCATAATTATTTCAATGTATATTATATAAAGAAAAAAAAATGTTCGAGTTGTTTGATGATGTTAAACAGATGAAATTTGAGATAAATATAATATTTTATATCCATTCCTCCAAAATTTAATAAGAAATTCAGTTTTAAAGTGATGAAATAAACAGATTTAAAATGGTCTCCGTAAAAAAATACAGTTTGTGGCATTGAAAAAAATGTATTATATTTACTTAATTTAAAGTTCATACATTATTTTATAGTTTGACTACTAAATTATTAAAAAAATATTTCGAAATGTGTCAGTAGCAACATTAGTAAAAATCACATGATATGCCGTTGTTCTACCAGTTTCAATAGTGCGGCGTACCAATCAGCGTGTAGAGCCGCCTTAACAAACATTGAGTACATGAAGGGTTTCCAACCCTTCCGAAATTTCGGAATTCTAATAATATTTTTGATTTCCAGTATTTTTTACAGTTTTTATTTTACGCTGCACTCGAGTCTAATGAAAAAAAAACGCAACAAGTCTCGGGGGTATTAAAAAATACTCGGGGGTATTAAAAATAGTAAATATAAACTAAAGAAAAGTACTAAGACACTCAAGCTAGGAATAGGCAGAGGGAGTAAAGCTGGGTAGTTTTTGTTATTTACTGAAAATATTAAAAGCAGGGATGAAGTATGAGTCGGAATTGGGATCAAACATAGACATAGCGACTTCACTATGCATCTATCATATTGTTATAATTATTTATAAGAAAGTTCAGATATAAATCTTATTGAGATTTTACTCGTTATTTTGTGTTTTATATAAACATTTTATAGAGGTACATATGAAATGTACCTATACATTATATATTAAGGAAAATTGAAGGTGAACATGACTTAACAATAAAGTGTCAGAGCAGATGCCCAAAAATTATAAAAAAAAACAAAAAACTGATTATAAAACTTTACTATCAGAATGTCTGGAGATTGCGAACTAAAATTAGATATCATTAGAAAAACGAAACATTTTAAAAGCATAAATTCAATTAAATTGTTGTACTGCTTATTGGTGAGGCTTGAGAAAATGCATCTTAAATCTGGTCACCTATTTATAATGTAAATATTAATAATTTAGAGAAAGTTCCTACGATGTGTAAACTATAAGATGGGTCTACCTCTTTCTGAGATATCATATAATTTGTTATAAGAAAATTTGCATATATCCTCCTTTTCAACTAGACGCATAGTAGCTGATGTTGTCACACTATATAATATTGTGAATAATGTTATTGTTTGTCCATGCTTGGTAAACGAAATACATTTTAGGATTCCCTTTAAGACCTTCAGGCTTAGATGTGATTTCTTTACTAAATAATTCCAAACAAATTATGATCAGTTCTCTCTGTTAGTTCGATTTCACCTAAATACCAATAAATTTAACCATCTTTTTGATTAATTTAATACTTCGCCTGTTTTAATTAATTTAGTTTAATTTTATTTTATTTTATTAGGAAATTCAACAAAGATACATACTAGAAAACATACAATTTAAAGCATTCGTCGAAATAATTTAACATGCATATATATCTTCAATTATAGAATTACACAAAATAGATTTATGCGTTAAGTTGTAATACATATTTTTTTTATTTTTTTATTAAATAAATAAATTATGTTAAGTACAATGTAATAAGTCACCAGTAATTAGTCACTCCCTTGCCACTAAATTATTAAAGTGATGAAATTTTTTTTCTATATTTGTTTATATAAATATGTGTATATGCTTTTAATTTTTTTTTCTCTTTTAAATATGTTTATTTAAACATTGTTATAAGTAAATTGCAAACTTTTGAATTACTTCTACTATAACTGCTTAAACATGTTTTTATCAACTTATTTTTTTAACCTTTGTACTCGTATAAATGCCACCTATTTTGTTTTTAAACTTTTTTATGTATTTTGTTTTATATAACTAAATTTGTATTGTAAAAACCATATGGGCGTTTAATGTATGAAACAACATATATATATTATAAGGATGGATATATTGCTTTAAGGCAATTTCTTTTTACAGACTCAAATTGCTTAATTTGAGGAAATACAATAATCATATTGTATCATAACCGAAAAATTCTAAATCCTTTCAAAAAATATAAAATTCAATAAAATCAATTAACCTAAGTAAAAACTAAAAATTAATGTAACCATTTAGTTTATATTATATTGCTGACCGTTGTTGTTATAAGTTTAAAAATATTTTATTTATGATTTAATTTATAAAATAGATATAACATTACGAGTGCATTTAACATATTTCACCCGTGCATTATGATAAAAGGCCAATTTGAAAGGTATGAAGGTTAAAAAATAATGCAACCTCGGAGTAATTTTTCACGTTGACGAATTTCTTCAAACTGTTTGTAATTATATTATTTTTAATAAATAAATTTAAATAAGGCCAATAAATAAGGTTATGAGAGCGGGTTCATAAAAAAATGTAATAGTTGAGTGTTCTTGAGTTTATTTTGTATTTAATTAGTCTTTTTCTTTTTGGGATATCAAGATTTTCTATCGCATTTTAATATTAAAATATATCATAAAGATTTAGTTATTTTTATGCCCAGAGCGCGTATTGTTTATTCAAGGTAAAACGTTATAATTTTTAGTTGAAATAAATATCGCTTATCTATTAAATGATATTCAAATGAACAAATTAAAACAGGGATGGAGAACATTTCAAAGATGCGAACATGGATGTCTAGGCATTTACAGGGCTTATGATCTGTCAGTTGCTGGTTTAAGTGGCCACATCACACACTGGGTAACATTCACCATTTTACCTATGTTTGAGCACCCATAAATCTTCAATTCTTCCCTCTGTAGATTTTGGTGAAGTTAAAGAGCTGAAACCTTTATTGTTGTGAAGGGATTCATCTGATCGAATTATTTTGCATACTAGCAAACGTCTGAAAACTATTTTCCAATATGTATACTTCATCTTGGAAGAATTGGTTTGATTACAATATTTTAAATTCCTCCAAATGTTTTTCGAAAGAAAAATCGATTTTATTCCCTACGAAGTCATTTAGATTAAGAAATTACAACTGGAATAGAGAACATTTTTGGGAAGTGAATATGGAAGTTTAGGCAGTGTTCCAAAATATCAGGTATACGCAGTATGAAATAATATGTGGTAAATTTTTATTTATAGCTACAAGCTAAACGGAACTGTTTGCATTAGAGCATTTCTCGAAAATGGATGAAAAAAATAATAAAAATGAACTATATTTAATGACGTCGCGAGTTCTCGTGAATCAGCCTATGGTAGAGCGTTGTGATAGATTAGCAGTTTACGAAAAGTCAATTCACTAATCAGCAAAACTTACCGCAAAGAACTTAACGTCACAGGCGAAGTAATTTCCAAACTTCAAAAAAATCACAGCGTTGATACTCGTAATTCGATTCATAACAATATTTTATTAAAATTTTGGCTTAGTTTGATAGTCTATTAAATAAACAAAAAAAAACATCTAACAAAAATGAACATCTTCTTTTATTTTTAAGTCACGTTCTGGAAGCGTTCGGCATATCAAATTGATTTGAGTGATTTTGTACATATAAAATTCAACAAATTTAATGCATTAAATTAATATAAATTCGGTTTTACCCACAATATGTAGATATTCAAAGTATTCATAACATTTTTGCTTAAAATTATAAATAGATTAGTTATGCGATCATGAGTTATTTGCTGAATATTTTGAAGCTGTTATAAGACTGAATATTTTCGTTAGATTGGAATTATGTGGTCACGTTGAAAAATTGAATATAAATATTCTTGCCTCATAAATAATTACTCAGTTACTTTATTAAAACCGTTTGGCGTTAATTTAGATAATGCAGCTTACAATTAATGTTAATATATTATATTGATCGAGATAAAATTAAATGTGATGTTATTTTTATGCGGGGTGGAAGGGACGTGGGTATGATATTAATCTTTGAACCTTTTGCCATTTGCCTTATAGCTAAATTGACACGAGACTTGGCACGAAGTTGATAGCTTACTGGGTGTGGAAATCTAGTGTTCTAAAGCAATTCCCATTGAATAATAAACAATAATAGCATTATGATTATGTCGTGATTAAACGGATATAATCAGGCATAGCCACAGTAAGGATAATTGCGTAAATGCGAGTAGGCGTTGTCCGTGGCACATGTGATTTAAATGAAGTTTCCTAATTAAGCAATCTCAACGATAATCTAATTAAATGATTTAGCTGTCGGTATATTGTAGTGATGCTTTTATCGTTCCAAATTTTGCATTTAATACCTTGTTTGCAAAATCCTAATTGAGTCATTTACATATATATATATATATTTGATAAAATGCTTTTTTTGTTGGCAAACAGCATTATTTATGGAGTCTATTAATAATACGTTTTAATAATTCATTATAAAAAGAATAAAAAGTATGAAAACGTATTTTGTCCCGATAAAATATTAAATAATAGTGTTTCATAGGGTGCTCAGACATTAGTTTCTAAAATAAAAAAATATTATAAAGAAGATAGAAAAGAAAAAACTCAATGACACCAGATAAAATTATTTGTTTTTAAAGTAGGAAAATAGAGAAAAATAAAATGATTAAAATCAAAGAATAGCCATTTACTTGAATATACTTTAAACATAAGAAAAAAATATATCCATGTATAAATAGTGGGTGCTCACAAATGTAATCAAAACAAGATTAAAAAAAAACATATAATAATTAAGGTCTAAAATACGTTAATAAAATATGAAAGAAAGAAATGAAAAGGTTAGAAGAAAATAAGAGAAATACTGAGTTTAAGAATATTTTACCTAAATAATAAATCAGTATAGAAACGTTCAGTCTCCTAACCATTTTCGTAATAAAAACATAATTTTATTCTTATTATGACATATTTTCAAGTCAAGTGGCAACACATTTAATATTTTTGGAACAATAAAATTCAACGTACGCTGTCCCTATTTTTTTTTAAATTTTGGTACAACTAGGCCATCAACAGATTGTGCATATTATAATCAATAACTTGGTTTATTGGTACATGATATGATGAATAATCAGTAATTTACTATATTTTGACTATCATCATTATGAATCACAACAGAGGAGAAGAAAAAAAACTTTTTGATAGAGATAAGTGATAGACTTTTGTCTATTTGGGCTCAAACATTAGTGACACCGGTGGTTGTGACAAATAAATAAAAATGCTGATCGCTATGGCTAAAGATGCAATGGATAGACTTGTCAAGATATGGAAGGATCGAAACATTACCGAAAATACGAAGGTTCATCTTGTCAAAACTCTGATTTTCTCATTAGAGAGTTAGAGAGAAAAAAGATTCATGATTTCGAAACGTGGTGTTGGAGAAGAATACTCCGGATTCTATGGACGGCGATGCGTACAAATGTCTCCATATTGAATGTATAAAGTATTAAGGATCGGTTCTCAACTATTTGTTACTGATGAAAATATTTCGGACACATCGCCAGGAGAGAACCAGACAGCCTCGAAACGCTTGTTGTAATGGGCGGAGTGGAGGTATAAGGTTCCAGAGGTCTTCCACCTACTCGTCGTCTTTAGTGACTGATGCTCTTCGCTCTGCTGCTCTTTGTTTAATCTTAATTGTATATATATACTAAAAACAAGCGTTTTTACACATTGTTTGATACTTCTTAAAACGCCACATAATACCTATAAAAAAAAGGAGTAAAATATCCCTATGCATATTTATTATTCTATCTTCAGTGCCCAGTCAGTTGTCAGGTCTCCCCAAAATTGGCAGTCACTCTGGCAAAGGTCTGTTTATCCTGTGCTGCTCAAAAAATCTGCTTCACTGTTTTAAAGCCAGCCCAATCTCGTATATTATGCAGCCAAGAAATTTGCTTTCTTCCAGCCTATTCAAAATCAAATGAAGTGAGGGGTACTTTTATCCACGCATTATATGCCCTGGAAACGAAATATGACGAACTTTTATGGTAGTCGAGAGTTCTTTGTTCGTTTTTACTCTACTTAAGACTTTTGAGTTCATTATAAGGTCTGTCCGAAAAATCTTAAGCATTCTGCCATGTAACCACATCTCAAAAGAAACATAAATCTATGAAGAGTAAAAATAGTTACATCAGTTTGGGAGGTCGTAGTTCATTAAACTACTATTAAAAGAGCTTTTGGCTTGAAAAATTGGTAATTTGTGTTCTTTACAAAAATGTCTACCGGCTTAAAATTAAATATGACTTCAACCATTTGAACCGAAGTCCTTGGACAAATGAAGATTAATTAATTTCCTTATGCGTCTTTGCCCAAAATGTTTTATTAAGACCACGAGAATCTAGGAGTTAATTAATATTTTGATTTAGCGGCGTTTGAAACAACAATCATAAAATAATTAGCAGTAGAGTATAGAAACCACGTATTAATCACAAGCATTCGGTTCTCGCTTCCATTGCTAGGAGTATAATAGACAAGTCAAGCCCATTTATATGGGTAAGAAAAGCAATATCTCGTACCTCCATAGTTGTTTGGGTTATGTAATGAAATTTTAGCAAAACGAAAAAAAGCATTGAACATCTGCAAGACAAGGGAATCAAAAATGATACAGGAGATGAGATACAAGAATGGAAAGCAAAAAGTGACGGACTACAAAATCTCTTAGAAAATATCAGTCAACAAACGCAGAAAAATACTACAGCTGTTTTTAACAAAGTGTCAGCGTTGCTAAATCAGGACATGGAAAACAACTCTAACTCTCAACTCGTAAATAACTATTACTTTCTCTTAAATCTTCTTCGTCTCTTTTTAAATATCGATTCATCATCATAACCGTCATCATCATCATCATCATCATCGTCATTAGCATCGTCATCATCATCATCATCATCATTTCTTTATCCGCACCCAGATGTGCATAGTGCGCTACATTTAAAAAAATAATATTTTTTAAATTTTATTAGGAAGTTCAACAAGGATATATATGAAATAAAATGTAAGCATTGATATCATTATTCACATTTATCCTCAATTATAAAACTTCACGATCTTCCATAAATTGTAATAAAAGTTTGTAGCTTAAATATATCAATTTGAATGAAAAAAAATATTGAGTTAAAGATAAAACTAATTGTTATTTAAAGATAAGAGAAGAAATAATGAGAAAATGTAGGAAGTAGTAAATGAAACTAAAATCAATTTACACACGCAAAACTAAACATTAAACAATTAAACCGAGCAATATTTGTTTATGATCATCTGCTGACAAGCCGTCTTGCGGTTTAGTGGGTGTCATTATTTTTCCTTTTATATTTTTTCTGTTCATGTTTACTTTCTTAAATAAACACAATATAATAAAAAACAATGCCTTGATATATTGGCCGTCGCTTTATATTTCAGGTGAAATGATTTAGCACGTCCGTGTGTCATCGATCATGGACTATTAACCCCACACGCCTGGACATGGAAATATCTGTTCGTTTTGATAAACTCTTTAGAGTGTATAAATATTAAAGCTAGTTTTGCAAATTTTTACTTGCTTAATAACTTGGTACATATTTTTGTTAAGAGATTGTAAGCAAGTGCAGTAAGCGATTCTAACAAATTCGGAAATCAAAAATTGGATGGAATTATATGGAAATCCAAAAAAAAGTATGTCCTTAAATAGTCATGACGTTAATTTTACCGATTTTCACATTGTTTGCTTATGCATTTGGGAAGAATGAAGAAATAAGATAACGGACGCCAGCTCTTTTGGTGGCAACTGTATCAAGCGGAGACGATACAGTTGGCTGGGTCATATACCACGGATGCCTTTTGAGAGCTTTAACTACGCCTGTTAACTTTTCAAGGCATCACTGGTTCACTTCGGTTAATGTCGGAATAACGGGACGCAAACCTGACTGGAAGGATGAGTGAAAAATATAAATTAAAGGAGATATCATTTAAAAAATTAACACTCATAATTCCTACATATGTTTTTTTTAAAGCGTCTGTATAGTAAAACAGCTAAAATATGTGCCGTTTATAAACATATTCCTGGCTTTTCTGTCAACTGTAAACTCCTAAGCATCCTCTCAAGTCAGGTCCAAGTCTTGCAATTCTAATGTTAACTGCCAATTCAGCATTCAATGTCAAGGACGTAGAGATCTTGATGCCTCAAGTGTTTGTTAATATGACATCACAATATTTTAAAGTCGTTAATAGAACCCGCAATATGTGTATGAGTAATCATCAATTAAATTGGATTGGTATTAATAACATATCTTTAACTTCATTCAAAAATTAAATTTACAAAAAAAAAGTTCAATTAAATTAACTAAAAATAATTAAGTTATGATGTTTCGGTTTGAATCCGCAGATTATATTATGCAGGTTGTGTGCAGTTCTGTATGTAGGCACATAATAAGTGTACACTGTATGGTCTACTATGGTTGTAATATATATGATAATGTGCAACTGTGTGACCAATATTCAAAAGAAGATTTATTTTTAATCATATACTCGTACATACATTTACATTTAAAAAAAAATTAAGTTGAATATGATTAGTTATTTTACTTTATGTTCAATTTTTATGTTACAACATTTACAATATTTATATTATATGGAAGTCACTAATTGGACTATGTGATTTGTATTTATAAGATAATTGTATCTTATAAATTTACAAATGTCTGTTGGCTTTCCAATGAAACAAAATAAATAAAAAACATCTAATAATTTAATTTTGCACAGATGTAAAACAACAGCAGCGTTAAACCATTATACGTAGATAGGTAAAAAAAACTTTAATAAACTTCCGGAAAACTTAAAATCTATAAAAAATTATCAAACTTTTAAAACTAAAATTAAAAAACATTTAAGACTCATCCCTTCCTAGACTCCATACCAAAGCATGTTTATTTTTTATTTTTAATTTACGTTGTTTATTTTTAATTTTAATTTTAATTTACTTTGTTTTAATTTACTTTGTTAATAAAAAAAAAAAATGTGAAACGAACTCCCTCTCTAAACACAAGTATCTACTTTATTAGAGAGGTAGAAACGTTATATATAAGATGTTCTGTATATTTACCTATTTTGTATTTCGAAAATGTATTTTGTAAAAAAAAAAATATTCAATAAAAAAAAATAAAAAAAAACAAACAAAGTTAATTTCATGTAAATATTTCTGACCCATATAAACCGGGATTTAAATTTTATTTTATTATATTATCCGACTGACCTTACGAATCAAGGCTTTCCCTAGACTTTATTATCTGTCTCTCTATGTTTTCACGTATCAAGAAATTATTGAAACTCCATAGAAACCGTTTCAAGAAGGATCTAACGGTTCTCAGGGTCAGGTCTGCGCACCAGGATTGCAGGTACAATAAGAGTTGATACATTTTAATGCACACTATGCGTACGCGGATCTGAAGGGATTTATGAATATTGGTTTAGTTGGTGTCCTGACAAAGAAACGGGTACGTCTCGAAACCGATAAACATAGAAAAGTCATTAAGTAGTTATATACAAATATTTAATAACATGGAATAAAGATGGAATATTCTTAATAGATATCAACATTGTTCTTGAACTTTGCAACAACGGTGATTAGACTCATAAAGGTAATAAACCAAAATCAGTGATCGAACATCCCATTTCCAAGACAAACAAAAACGATTTTTTTTCCGAGTACCTTAAACTTGTACATGACACGTAAGGCTACTAAATACAGGGGTCCAAATATACATATTTGTCCAAATCAGTGATGTGCTTATTAAAATCTGTGTTGGTTTTATATTTTTGTGTAACAACTATGATGAAGGTGTATAGTGGGTTTTGAATAGTGGTTTAATTAGTGTCCTGACAAAGAAACGGGTACGTCTCGAAACCGATAAACATAGAAAAGTCATTTAGTAGTTATGTACAAATATTCAATAACATTTAGTCAAATAATATGATCCAATTCCACACATTCCTGAAAAAACTCATTTTTATTTTATGTTTTATTTTTTTTAATTCGTACATATAAAATCTATGGAAAAGCAGATCTCTGCTCGGTGTTTGTCTGAGTGACAGAATAAGAGATGAATAAATTGGCCGCCGAAACGGAGTCATAGATGGCATGGATCGTGTAGCAAAATTAAAATGGCCGGGGGCAGGACACTTGACGTGGCAAAATGATGACAGGTGGACACCCAAAATAATAAAGTGGAGACCATGGGCTAAACTTTCCAAGGAACCTCAAACACAACTACTCTTCTAACAAACCCTTTCATGTCCCTGTTTTCAATAATTCCCTTTCTTATTAGTTTTTTTGCTGACTTCTTTTTGTGCTCCGGTGGATAAAGAATACAGTTCTGTGTATGAAATAAAACGAAAAGTGTTTTTGACTGCATACTGGTCTCAGGTAAAAATTCTGAATAAGGAAATCAAATGAAGTTTAGTCTGCCTCATGAAGAGGTTGACCTGTTTGCTTACCATTATTGAGGTCCAGGGTTCGATTTCTGGTAGGGTCAACGTGAAATATTGATTTGAAGTATTTTTCTAAATAAAATATTTCATTGTTTCTGAAGGGTAAGACTGAAAACGTTACCTTCATATAACAGATGATGGAACTCCCCTGTATTTGGTTTACAAATGCAATGCCCTTTGCATCACTGGGTGTGGAGGAGAATGATGATAATGATGAAAGTGGTTAAGCGGTTAGTGCGTTTGCTTACAATGCAAGAGGTCTCGGGTTTGATTTCGACATAGTTGGTAGGAAATATTTGTATATTTGGACCCCTGTATTTAGTAGTAGCCTTACGTGTCATGTACAAGGCTGAAGTACTCGGAAAAAAAAACGTTCTTGTTTGTCTTGGAAATAGGATGTTCGATCACTGATTTTGGTTTATTACCTTTATGAGTCTAATCACCATTGTTGCAAAGTTCAAGAACAATGGTGCGTGATTACTACTTTTAACTACAGTGTAGATATCTGTTAAGGATATTCCACCTTTCCTGCATTCTGCTTCATGATTATGGCGTTGTAAACTGAAAAATGGGCACTGAAATAACAGATGTTCGATACTCTGTGAAGAAATATCATTTTATTTTACTGGTTGGTTGGAAGAAATTGCCATTTGGCAATAAGGCCGCCAATTTACAAATAACATTGTGTACAAAAAGTTAAAAAAACTTTTTTTTTTTAAATCATCGCATGGACAATAGTCATCATTCTTTAATTTCAACCTATATAGGTAACTTCTCATAGTTAAAAAAATCACTAAAACATTTTAGTGATTTTACCTGTAGAAGGAGCGGGGTAATGATCCTCCCAACGCTGCTGCGTATTTTGTTTTATACAGCGTTTAGCAAAGCTAAGGGGAAATTCTAAGAAGAAAGGCGCCGTTCTTTTACAAGTTGCGGCTCTTGCTCGTTCATCCGCTCTCTCATTTTCTACGATACCAGATGTCCTCTTATCTAGCATAATATTTATTTAAGGTGTTTTTAAACTGCAATACTTTATAGACCCTAGACTGGAATCTGATGCGTTAGATTTATTATCTTGCCTTAATTTATCTTATAAATTATAAAGATACACAGCGGTTAGTGTACCGATACAGAAACTTTTGCGCCCAGAAATGAATTAAAAATGAAATTACAATAAATTATATTTTTAAAAAAATGTTATTCAATTCAAATAAAATCGTTTAATAGTTATTCAATTTACATATTAAATATCATCGATTAAATTAATTAAAAATCTTAGGCGTGTTACTATGAAAACCTATTCCTGATTATTTGCATTAAAATAATATTATTACATTGTATAGCATGACATGAACATCAAAAGATACACTGTTATCTAAATTAATGTCCTTTTAATGTATCTATTAAATAACTATTAGATACTTGCATGTGATGATATTATAAGCTCTTTTTTTCTCAGATTTGTGAATCTGATATTTTAATGGAATTAAATGTTAGCCTTAATAACAAGTCCACGCTTCAATCAATAAATTATAAATATGTGTTAAATTAAGGTTATTTTTAAATTAATATTACCAAAACAATTTTTCTTCACTAGAACGTTATTCATCCTAAAACGAATTCCTGGTTAGAACATCTTGTCATACATCCTCTTCTATAGTGTCTTCTTGACATGTCATGACTTGAATTTATTTAAAAAAACATTTGAATTTTTTGCCTTTGTTTCATTTCCTATATTTAAGACACGATAGACAACTTCGAAAAAAATGCTTGCAATTTTTTCTTATTTTTTTCAATTTTTTCCAATTGTACACACTTCTAGCTAATTAAACACTGATAGCTAATCAGAGTTGAGGCTCTGCACGGCATCAGCATCCTAAAAATATTTATAGTCTGTGTTCTACAGTTCCCTAATGATGACAGATTAGGAAAGTTCTCTATTTCACGTTGACCGCACCCAGTGATGTATAGGGCACTGGATTAGTATTCCAATTGCAGCGTATTTTGATCATTTTTGCTACATAGAAGCTAGGGTTACCGGTAATATGCTCCAGGTGCCAGCCCAGCGACAATAAACTATTGCAATGTAAAACCGCCTTTAGATTCAATATTTTTCAGCTACTCTGCCAGGAATCAAATCCGAAATTCCAAGCACATAGACACGGAAAAAAGTCAAACAAAATAATGAAACAACTAATACTAGTTTACTTCTGAAAAATATAGAAGAGATAAATTTTATAGAATCTCATGTGCCTATTTCTCCCGCGTCATGAAATATATAGTTCAAATTGAAGTTGTATTTGTTAGGGAGGAGCTGCCAACACTCTTCTTGATCCTTTGGTTAAGGTACTCAAATCAATATTAAGGACAATATTGCCATAACTGTACAATCATCCGAGTGAGACCTTTTCAAATCTCTAGAATTCATTGACTCGAGACAAATCTACATAAAAGAGTCATTCTCGACATTTACAAAAATAAGAGCACTCAGGTGATTGTAAGTCATGTACACTCAATTAATAGACGATTTGGTGATTCCGATAACACGCACAGCAGTACTCCAAAAATCATTTCTATGTAACGGACCTAAACTACATAATCTGATCCCAAGTGAAATCTAAAAAACCACCAGTGTTGAAAAAAATAATCACGATTTGATTGACAAACATTGCAAGAATCACATTGTAATCTAAGTATTATGCCATTCCATTGAATGACTTATAAATTTTTTAAATTTTTTTTTTACATTAACGTATACGGTATATATTTTTTTCTTGTTCAATAACCGTTTATCTCTTTGTTTAATATTATTGTGATTTATGGGAAACATATGCGATAAACATATTTGCCCTAACAAATCGGTTATTTAAGAACCGATTGCAACGTTAGGCATACTAATATTTCTGGCTCGCTGAACTCATCATATATAAAGCCTACTTCTAGTATACACAAAATTTAACAGAGTGTTTTTTGTGCCATTTTGTCTATTGTAAAATATTTGTATAAATATAAAAAATGCCATTTAATTCAATTTAAGCATAAAATTATAATCTATTACTTTGTAGCGCATAAATTAAACTATGTATTTAATGAGAGTAAAGCCACCCACTGATGAAAATTACTAGATCCCCATATCTGTTCAATAAGTAAGTAGGCGCGTGGGGTAAAATTGCGAAGGAAATATCACGTAAGATAACTGCTTTCTATAATATATTGACTGAAACAAATTTTGTAACTACTCTAGTTATTGCATATTCGTAATTTCGTAGTTTGCTGTCAACAGTAAGCAGTATAATCTAAAACAGGTGTCCACCCCCAGCAAAAAAGTCGCATAATAGAAAGTGATTCTCCAAATGCTAAAAGCCAGTTTTTTGGACTTGTTGTTTTGACTTCTGTCTTAACAGTTTTGTTTTAACCCGTTCGCATAATGCGAAAACCAAATAATATTTTTACTAATTGTAACGTTCAATTGATTTTTTTACATAAAAAAAACCGGTCCACAGGTACTAAATACAGGTAGTTGATGCCGTTTATGATAAAACTATGATATTATTGATCATAAATTTGATTAATCAGTTATATAATAGTTGTAAAAATGAATTACACGAATACTTTCTTTTTTGTAAATGTTTAAGTCTACCTATCAAAAAACGTCTTATCGCAAAACACAATATCCTTTTTTTATAATCAACTAACAATTTACGACGATAAACGACGATGCAAAACCAAAATTTTCAAAGGGCAAGTATCATTTTAAAGTTATCCCAAAAAATCGAATGTTAAAAATTACAGATAAAGTTGAATTTATTTATATCATACCTTCCATGATGTCATTGTTTTTGAAACTGAATTAAAAAGATGCAAATTATATTCACTTAAAAAAACTTACTGAGAATAAACGTTTTCAAAAACAATAATTTAAGTAATTTAAAACAAAAAAAATATAAGTCATCAAAATAAATTATCAGCTATGGTATTTTTTTTCATCCTAACTAGAGCATGTGAACATCACCAAGTGCCTCCAGGAGACCTTATCACTAGCCAGAATTTTGCCATCTACCACGTCAATCTCGCGTCCCTCAGATCCGCCGAATAAAGCTGAAATATTGCTATCGACGGCCTTCCAGGACGGCGTGGCGGGAGCCCGCAGGCATCCGTAGCACGTATTAAAACCTGGTCCCCCGCCGCACCCTCAAAACGCTCGTTACAGGAAGCTGGTGCGTCCATTCTAGGACTTTAATGTTTCTTACGAAATCAAACCACCTTATGGCTAAGAAGTTTGATGTTTTGAGCTTTGGTAAGGTGCCAGGATTCGCATCCTTTATATTAATAAACTAAATAAATTGTTATCATCAATATGCAGTCTTAAAAATTTCTCGATAAAAACACTGTAAAAAATACAGATTTTTATAGAACATTTTTCTATAGTTAGAATTCTAGACACGATTATCTGCTCTAACTAAACAATTAATACAGCGTGCTAAAACCAAAGATTTTACTCCCGCGAGTCGAATTAAACTAAATTATTTCTCATTCATCGAATCATTTCGAAGTATTTGTATTGAACTAAACACCAATGTATATAATTATTTAATAAACGAAAAAATCAGACTGAGACTAATTAACAAAAAAATCGTTACTTGCAGCACAGAAAGCCGGTTAAAATTGCACTAAATTATTCATTGAGTTCAAAGTTAGTTTCCATTATCAATAAATGCGAAAATTTTTGTCATAACAACGAGTCCATCGAGACAATGCATTGCCCAAGCGTTGAAAATAGTTTTCCGCATTCGATTAGAACACAAGCAGTTATCTACTTCATGTTTGCCGCTTAATTTACTGGATATTGTCGCAAAAATGATCTCACGATCAGTTATTGTGTTAGCTTTGTCAGCGAACCTCAACCTGAGGTGTATGCAAAGCAGTACAAATGATAATGCGGTAGAGCACCCAGATGAGATTAAAAAAAAAACAAAAAATTTATCTCATAAACATTGTTGTACCGTCATTGTGTTTCTTATTATAAATTATATTCATTTTTTAAAGAAGGCGTTTTTGCTATTAGTGAGTATTCTACAGTTGACCAGCTACTACTGTGAAAAAGGAGGCAAAAAAGATTAGAGCGGTGAATTTGTAATAAAAGGGTTCTTCGTTACTAGAACGAAGTGATAGTCAATGTCCTGATAGAGGTTGGAAGAGCTCTCTCAGGTACAGGCTAAGTGGTATTATTATAAATATTTTGAAGAAGTGATAGAATGTGAATGTTTTTTCATTGCCTGATACTGAACCAGTGTAGCTGCGTGCAGTATTTGTTTATGTGGTCGAATTTGTGAAGATTAAAGATATAGTGTATACAAATATTCCGCAATCGTTCCAACTTATCAAGCAGCTTAGAATTAGCCCCTGGGTAACAATCATCTGCATAATTAAGTCACTGAATGTTTGCTAAACATTGTAGATCGTTTTAATTAAAATGTAGTTGCGAGTTATTTGGTCAAATCTGCGATGACCAAATGTATAACGTATGCAAAAATATACAACAAAAAAAACTAAATTTTCACTTATTCTGTAAATTTAATTGTATACACGAATGAAATTATAAGTATGTTTTGGTTTCTAGTTACAATGTAATTAAACCTTTTTTTCATCACATGCGACGACATTATTCTTCATAGCGTCACGTCTAATCAAGACGAAATTGAGATAATAAAGACAAGAAAGGTACCTTCCTACAATTTGAAATGCTATTTCTATTATGCTCTTGTAAATTGACGATTTTCTGTTACCGTTTCAAATATAGTAATCGATTTGGGTATCGAAAATGGTTGATGAACTCTGATCCACACCATGTGCCTAACTACGGCTAGATTTTGCGAAACTTTTTGTCATGCGCGTCATTACAAAGTTACATTTTTAATAGGCTGAATTACTGAATTGAATAACCACATAAATTTTTCCATAGAGAAAAACACACAATAATAATATTACTTAATGTATTTCACTCTGTGAACGCGATGGAGCGTTAAAGTGATTTACAGGATTCGCACATTGTATTCAGAGTACAGTAATTTATTGCGTCTGTGTTTATTATTTTCAGAAATTTTTAGGTTTATTTTGCAAAAGACTTCTTTTACGATTACTTTATCATACAATAAATCAATGTAATTGATTGAGTCACTAATCGATCAAGAGCTCAAAAGAACGTGTTTCTTCACTTATCCAATTTATTTTAGTTTGGCGATGCTAATTCTTTTATATTCAATTTTAAACTATATAATATTGGATGAAAGGCAGGATTTTAAAGTTTTTTATAAAATTGTTAGTGTGGAGAAATTACATTTATGATAAGGCTAAAAAATATAATTTTTAATTTATTAGAAATTAGTTTTTTTTCATATGAAACGAAAGATAGAAAAACATTTAAGTTTGTTAGTGAAAATTCTTGATGGGAGTTCATCGTAATTTATTATGTAAATTAAAGACGAGTGATACTTGTATCCACAAATTTGGAATATCCAGTGACCTGTTTCATTGCTTTCGCGACATCTTCGAGACTGGCAAGTCTTTTATTTATATAAAAGATTGATAGAAAAATATAAGATTTTATCGATTCACAAATTAATTTCATTTACATTTCTTGAGATACAAGTCCTATCTCCATGGGATTAAAGTCATGTGCCAAGTTGAAAAGGATAATGTTATAAATTTATAATAATAAAAAAATTGGTTTTAGTAACAACCTTTTGGCGTTTATGCCAAGTTATTTACATTACCGTAGACAGTATGTCACGTACGGGAACCACATATCTTATAAATACAGTACTTATTTTGGAATTTCCTAAGGATCCAACTTGGGCCCATTTTTTTTTACAATTTATAATTATATTGGTGACGACTACCTTGTACCTTCTTTTTGCTGATGATGTCAAGATTTTCTAATACAAATAGATAGATCTAATACAAATTCTAGCAAAAAGATTTGAACTGCAAACGTTGAAAAACCCACTTGTTCTCTAAATCATTTGAATAAATCCGTAGCACGTGACAACAAAAGAAATTATTTTAATTAAATTACAAATGTAAAAGCTTCAATTAAATTAACTTAACAATAGAATCACCATGGCAAGCGCCCTTGAGGTATTTTATTACGATAAATATAGCGCTATATAAGTTATCCATAATTGATTAATTAATTAAACGTATATTGACTTAAATCCTATTCCCGTATATTCAGAGTATAAGACCCGGAGAAATTGGTATGTAACACATTAATTTTTTTTTTTTTTTTAATTCGGGTATGCAAAAAATCCTTATTGTATCATTGTTTAAATAACTTTCTAAATTTATTCCATATTCGATCGACTGAGTTGTAAATAATTACTGAACTTCGACAATTGGATTGAAATACTTGATGTCAGGCCAGTACACCGAACACTCATTTTAACATTACCTGCTACCTACAATTGGTTCCATATAAACTATTCTATTGAATTTATATTAAATAACCAAATATAAGTATGATAATTGCTCGATTGTATTCCCTAACGGCACTTTATGCAGAGTTTGTTGAATATTATCTAAATATGTATGAAGGAATGAGGAATCTATTAAATATGGTAGCTATAAAACGTCGATCAGAAGCGACAGGTAGTACTTTCCCATGTTCATAGAATCAATCAATGTGTCACTTTACTACGGATTAGATAAAATACATTCCCTCTCAATATTATAAACCATTATGTCTTGTGGTAGGTAATTGATTTGTTGAATTAAGGCAATGAGATTATGTCAAAAATGTTACTAATACGTTCCATTACGAAACGTTGTTTTATATTAAGACAGACAAATAATATGTACAAAAACATTTATAACACTTTCATTTTCTAATCAATTTCAATGCCAAATATATCACCGAAATATGTATTTGAATATGGTATTTGTATTTCATATGGTTTTTTTGCAATTTCTTATTTTTCTATATTCCCTTTTAACAAAATAAATATACGAGTATGGATCTTATAAATGCATTAATATAATGTAGTTTCACTTTAACTCCTATTTAATAAATGGTAAGTCTGATTAAGGTGGTTTTTTCGGTTTTTTTAAAAAAATATAACAAGTAAAATGATTGAAATGTACATTACGTATGTGATTCCATTGTCTAAATTAAGAGAAAAAAAAATATTGACTACTGTTAAAAATCAAATCTGGCTTGTTGTGATACAGTCAAGTTATTCATTTTTAAAACGCGGATAAACTTGTATTTTTAATATGATATGATTTAATACATAATTAAATGTAAGCCAAAACAAGTTTTAACTAAGTAAATTTTATGTTTATTTCAATATAAAAATCATGACAACTTTAAAAATTGCGAAAGCTAATCGAATGGTAATAAAATCGAAGTTTTTTTTAAAAGTATATTATGTTGCATTTTTCAATAATTTATTAGGCATACCGTTTTCCAAATTAAAAACTTTGTCAAAACCTGGCCAAAAAGATGTACAATGTATAATATTGATTATTCGTGATGTTTATTTAATTTGTATAATCGCTCAGAAGGCTTTTACAAGTGGGGTAAATAAAGAAAAACACGGGATATAAAAGAATAAAAATAAAATTAGGTACATTCGAATACATTTGTACACATGTCAGTAGTAAGAATTAATATATTTTAATAAGACACGTGACTAAAAAAAATCAATTAAAAATTAGTTTACAGAAATATAATACAGAACAGTAAATACAATAAAAACACAGTAATATGCAAGTAGAAAAGAACATTATAAACATGCTCTAAACATAATTAAATATTGTACATATCCTGGGTCGGCGTGCATTACCGCCAATATTCTAAATCAACTATTTTCCTGGAGAAAAAAATGTACTGAAAATCAAATCTAACAGATTATTTACTTTATCTGCGATCGCGGCCGCGGTCTCGATTTGGAACTAACAGTGTATTCCTTCGCTGTCATACTGGGAAATTAGAAAAAGGGGATTGTGCTGACCATGTGTATTTGATTGATCACAAATTGACAATACTGCAGTGAGGGGTACAATGAAAATGTTTAAGGTTTCTTTGTTTTGTTATTTTCGCGGTTTGATTGTAAAGAAATATTAAATTTTCGCTTAATTAGTTTTAAAAAAATTGATATTGATATGCGAAACTGAAGAAAGACTCAAGTCTTTATGAAAAGTTTCGGGATAGGGGTGGATGTTTTCATTATCAGCGATCGACGGTTCTTTCTTTTATAAAAAAAACTCGGGTTCTATTGATCCCACGCGTATTGTATGATTAGGAAACATCTACTGAATAGTGTGAATATCCAATAAGAGTTTAAAATACCCTATGTGTAAATATTATTTATGCCAAAGTGTAGATTGCAGGAGACTGCTTCATGCTGCGAGATATTGCATAGATTTATATACTATTAAGCTTGTGGTCCAGATGTTTATTAAACATTATTTTTGTTCAATAATTCATATTTTTTACAATTCTTAAATAATATGCATACTTCCAATTTCCACTATGTTGTATCTCAACTCATCACAGGGCTCTTGGCCTCAGAGAGTTATTGATACGTTTTTTAAATATTATGTATCTTTATATGAATAAATAAATGCACGTCGACCGATGATACCTATAAAAACTGAACGAAAATTATATGGAAACAGATTTAAGTTACTATAACATATTATTAATTGTAGTAAAATAAAAGATATTTTAAATACACAAGCGTTAGTAAAACCAAGACTTAATATAGCAAAAGTTGTTTTCAAAGTGAAATATTATATAAACACGTAGTAACAAATAAAGATAAAGCATATATGAAATAAATAAAAAGTTTTGAGTTTTAACTAGGTATGTTTAAAAATTTACACTATAAACTAATTTATTGAAACCAGTGCGAAGGGTAAGAAAAAAAAGAATAAAAACTAATGTGACATAAAAATGAAATAAGAAGACGGTTTTTGGGTACTAATATTCTTTCACAAAATAATTTCTAACTGATATCTGTTAGAAATTATTTTGTGAATGATGCCCATGATATTTAAGATTAATCTAAATATACCTAACCGTAACTTGCGTACCAATGCTGTGGAAAATTTAAAACCAACGTCAGATTCTTTTCCCCTCTGCCAAAGATCTTCAGAACAGTTAACAAAATTCGACTAAACAGTACTACTGATGTATTTTAGCAAGGAAAAGTATGAAAGAAGCAAGTAGTATAATCACTTTTGACTTGAGATGACACACTTGCCATGTTTGCCTAGATCTTGCCATGACTATACATATTGTACATTTAAATAGATTCTAAGATTTTTTAAGTTAAGTATGTAAGTTTTATTGTATTAATTGTATTTAGTGACAATCTATTAGGGCTTTCACAAGTCTCTTTAATGGTTTAAAAAAAAAAGTATCAGTAAGTTTGAAAGATTTAGTGTTCAAACATCGGTAAGAACTGGACCAATATGTAGCTACATTCCTATTATACAATTGTGTTGTTTTTTAACGCATTGAAACACCTTTCATTTTGGTCCAAATTATTTTTCAGTGACAAGGTGTCTCTCATTTAGTGGTCAACTGCTTTCAAAATGAGTGAAAAGTATAAAACCAATCATTTAAGCCCACAAGATCAGAAAAGTGAATGTATTTAATTAAAAATGAGATTCCTGACGACAAAAACATCGATGAAACGCAAGATTATCAAAAGCGGAAGTAAATTCTACGTGGTAAGAAGAAAAGTGAAACTTGTATCTGCGAACGAATAATTAAAACAATTAAAATATTTAAATTTATTGCAAAAGCGAGCAAAAACATTCTGAGAAAGGCTTGTCAGTTCATGGTTTACCTCTTCGCTTTAATTTTTAAAGCACCCTCTTCCATTCTCAATTTTATTTTCTTTTCTCTAACTTATAAAGTGTGTATGTCGCTCCACTTGAGAATCATCTCCTATCGACTTTCAAAGATGTTTCTACAGTATCTTTGTTTAATCAGGTCTGAAGAAAAATCTCTTTTTTCATCCTGAATATATCCTCTTTTTCTCGTTTCTTTTTATTTCCCTTTCAGATTGAGTACTTGTATTGATTAAAGGTAATTCAATATATATATATTAAAACATATTTATTTATATTTTAATATTTTTATTTTATTTACCATTGAATACGTTTTTAATCTCAAATAATATAATTAACACTTTTATTTCATCGGTTGGTTGGAGAAAATTGCGAATAGGGCACTGCATTAGTACACCCATTACAGTGTATCTTGATCATTTTTGTTACATGAAGGTACGATGATCAGTCCTACGCTTTAGGTACCAGTACAGGCACTATGAAATATTTTGGTGTGAAAACATCCTTTTAAATAAATATTTCATATCAACCGTGTCGGGAATCGAACCCAAGACCTCTCGCATGGTAGGCAAACGCCCTGACCATTATACCACGAGGTCGACAATAATGAATTAAAGCATGTAAAAATATATTCAAATCTAAGCATTTACAACGCTTCAGTGTGTAAAGTGGCCACTTAAACCAGCCAATGACAGGTCATAACCCCTGTAAATGCCTAGAATTACATATACCTTCCCAAAAAAGTTTTTTTACTCTGTTACAATGAAATTCACCCTTTTCTACAATGATTTGGACATGTTCAAAATGTTGTTTATTAAAATATTATTCTCTAAATGCGCTACTGTTAATGTTTTTTCTCCGAGTTAGTAACCATGAAAATTTTATAAAGAAAAAAGCACGTGCATTATTATCCCAATGTCTCGCGAGATACATATTAAAAATTATTCTTGTACAGCGCGGGTAACAGTTATGCGTTTTTAGTTCACACGAGGACAGGACAATATTGTCTAGTGAAGTGAAGTGAAGCGATTCTAAAACATTACATTGTTCAAGTTCTATTCATTCATTCTTGTCTTGTCTCAGTACGAACTATTTAAATATACAGGAAGAACATTGTGAGCTGTTACGGAAAATTATTTGTGCGAAATGGCTTCAAAATAGGAGATGGATTTGAAACGACTTTTCAAACAATAAAGTTAAGAGAAGTCGTTGGTCAATATTTCTTATTGTATTCTTATTTTACCAGAATTTTATTGACGACGCGGCGTAATTTCGATATCGGAAGCGGATTTTTATTGATTGATTAGTTTGATTCGATTTCTTGCGTATAAAAACTTTTAACAAAAGCTAAATAATTGTATTTTATGCAAAAAAATTCTTTGCAACGTTACTTAAGAACAAATGACAAAAAAAAACATTGGGATAAACAAAAGGAAAACTAAGAGGAGTAATTAATCAATTAAAATAAAAATTGTAGCTCTTTTCTAAATGAGAAAATAAAACAAGATAAAAATGTACATACATTTATGTTTGAAGCACCAACTTTGTGGTTATTCATTATGATTAAATTAAAAGTAATGTTTATGATAAAATTATAAATAAACTTATCAATGAAACTTCTTGATTTACTTTTACTTTTTTTTATTTTGACCATCGAGCGCTTTCGCCTAAGTAGGAATCATCAAGACTGGTGAATTGTTTACAACGTTTACAGTTTTTATACCATTCTTAACATATTTTGAAGATAAGATCAAATAATTATTTTAACAGGGGACAGAAAACATAAATATTTACAACTAGTTTGCTAAACAGTTCATTTTTGGGAGTTTTTGGACCGAAATTGGGATTAAGCTTATATTATTCGAAAGGTGGAAAAAGAACAGAAAAGAACACATTGCGAAATACAATAGAGTGGGAAATACAAAATGTACAATATGGAAATACAATACAATATGGCGGCCTCCGCGGTGTAGTGGTCAAGACGCTTGACTCACACACGAAAGGTTCCGGATTCGATTCCCGGTGAGAACACAAAAATTAAAATGTGATTTTTCTCAAGCTTGGGTCAATCACCACTGTAATCTTGTGACTTCCTGGCCTGTTGTGGTGCAAAAAAAAAAAATCATTAATTTTTTGCACCTAATGCTGAAAACAATATTGCAATGGTACATCGGTCGTAGAATATCTTGATTATTTTTGTTATATGAAGGTAAAATGACCAGTCTTACGCTTCAGGTCGTCCAAAGACAATGTAATATTAAAGTGTATAAATACATTATCAAATAAATATTTCATATCAACTATGTCGGAAATCGAACCAGAGACATCTTGTATGATAGACAAACTTGCTGGCCACTAGGTGAATAAAAAAACAACTTAAATGTACGAGGAGGTGTTGTGAAAAATAAGTAAAACTAGTTGCTTTTGATAGAAACAAAAATGATTAAGATACATTGCAATTAGTGAACGAATGCATCGTCCTATGCACCATTAGGTGTGGAAAAAGAATGATGATAATAATGATATGCTATTTTAAAAAAAAGAGCCGTTTGAGTCTGCCTTTTCATCCATAATTTCCACAATATTTTAAATCGAAATAAATTCAAATAATTAATCTCCATAATAATATTAAATTTATGTGATTCCTTGTACAGTTTTGGAGCTATAAAAATGAGTATCTTTGAGCGAGTTTGGATTTACAATAAGGGATTTCTAGTACACTTTTAAAAAAAGATCGAAGCCTTTGAAATGCGGTGTTACAGGAGGATGTTAAAAATCTCCTGGGTGGACAGAGTCCGAAACGATGACATTCTCCGACGATTGAATGAAGATAAAACTGTACTGAAGACCATAATGAAAAGAAAAATTGAGTACTTTGGGAATGTGATGGGGAGTGGAAAGATTAGGAGAAGTACACTGTTCAATCGTTGGCTAGATTTATAATTTTTTTAAGAAAATAAATGTTGGCGCGTAAAAATATATTTAAAACATTGTTGGCAATAGATTTCTCGCAGCTCCAAAAGTTCAGCTTCCTGAAATAATTGGTAGGAGGAATTTTTTTATGAAGTATAATTTAACTAATTAGTTTTGTACGGTTTATAAAGGTTGGCTCCCCCAACCAATTATTCCATAAAAAAGGAAAGACTGTACAAGGTTTGCTAGTGTTTGGATGAACATAGAATAATTGTATAATTTGTAATATTTATTGGAAACATTTATTTAAATTATAATATTTAAAAAAATATATTAGTAAAGCTTATATCATTACGAAGTTTATGTAGTCCTTGAATAGGGGAGTGAATTTATATTAATAAGTAGGTACTAGCCGTTTAAATGCCAGATAAATTCAACCGATTTCGAACTGCTTTAAAAAAAACAACCGTTAAAAAAGATACATTTTGTTACTTTTACATTTGTTGCATGCGGAACCCAAAGTAGAATGGTATCTTTATTAATTGTTGGCAGTGCGTGGGTCAAATTGTGGTAAAATATATTCTAGATTTTTACGAGCACATGTTCAACTGTACCATAAGCTAGATGTCTCGCCTGTGGCACCTAAAGGGCTAGATTAGTTCATATTAAATAGCACTTTCTGTTAGTCACATACGAGTTGTAATGTTACAGACGTTTCTCAAGGGTTATCGAAAATCTTATGTGTTAAATCTTGAAATAGGGCACACATTTATTTATTTATCTTTATGTATATAATTCCTCTGTACGTTTGATGTCACTGAACTCCTCCTAAAAGGGTTAACCGATTTACGTGCGGTTTTCAGAGAAATATAGATCTTTGTGCTGTGCGTGATCGTAGATATTAAAGTCTTGAATCTAATATGTAAAAAAAGTAAGGAACATGAATGTTTTATTCATCGATCTACCAGGGTTGAATCCGAGGAGAATGCATTTACAAAAAAATGTGTTGTTTTTTTGTGTATAAAAAAAGGATGTTTTTAAATGTTTACAAACAGCATTTGTTTTTGTCGATCTCAATCAAATTCTTTCCTTTAATTCCTTATAATTTCTATATTTTTATTTTCATTTCATTTTTAAATATATAATTATTTATTATATTTATTTATACATTTAAAAATGAATTATTTTTTGATTTGGAATTCAACCAATAACAAGTATCTAGGTTCCTACTTAAATTTAATATTTGAATATCAAAAATATTTATTTTTGGAATTTAATCACAAACCAGTACCTGGGTACCTACTTATCAATGAAAAGTATTTCCAAGCTAATAGCAGGCAAGCCAACGTTTAGGCAGGACAACGTCTGTCGGGTCCGCTAGTTATATATACGGCCTAAGCCAATTACTGTTGTTACATAAAGAATAAGAAACTAAACTAAAATAATAAACAACTATGTAGCATAGACAAACAAGGGCAATATAATAATTGTATACAATATATTCATAAACATATAAGACTTCGAACTAAACCATACCAATCGATCTTCATCCCACACTGTTTTAGTACGCAAAGCCGGAAGATCTATACCAAAGAATTCTATGTTGTGTGACGAATTGACTAATCTACACATTCTGGACATTGAGGCATAAAAACAAAAGTTGCTCTTAGAAGATTTAATAAATAGCAGACTTTGACATAAACATATTCTTATTTTTGCTCTTATAATAACAATGTTCATATACTTAATTTATTTTTTGTATGAAAAGGTAGTTTATTTCAGAGTTTGGCACCTGGAGCATAAAAATAACTACTGAAGAATGATGTGGTAATTGAATGTAGGTGCCTTGATCAAAAGATAAATGAAGTCTCAACTAGATATTTTGGTTCACTGGGCTTGTAAAAATGTGTTGTCAAAAGAGAGATTGAAGATTCATGCACTGATAAAAACGAAGCTAGGTACTTTAGCTCAGTGCAAAAGAGTGAAATATGCACGGTCTTATTATTTTAACAATATTTTGAGTATGTCCAAATTTTTGTAGACAAGGACTGGATTCAACTCCCTGGAGAGCTGTTAATATCAACATATTACAACAGAGATGAAGAACATTCAAGAGAAGGTAATATAGAAGTCTAGGCATCTCCAGGGCTTATTGACAGGTCATAAGCCCTGTAGATGCCTAACAACAACAACAACAAACCATCACGCCGTTTCCCCGTAGGGGTAGGCAGAGAGGATAGAACGCCATAACACTCTATCTTGGCATACAGACCTCGCTTCCTCTACATTCATACATCTTCTTATGCACGCACGCCGATTATTCCTACTTTTGACATGTCCATCTTCAAATATTTGATGGACTTGATCGTGCCATGTCTTTCTCGGTCTTCCTCGTTTTCTGCATCCATCAACATTTGCATCGTAGATCCTTTTAGTCGTTCTTTCGCTGTCCATTCGCTCTACATGTCCAAACCAACGCAGTACCCCTTTCTTAATTCTGTCAATAATGCATGTCCCAGCCTTACACACTTCACGGATCTCGACATTTGTGCACCTATCATACATCGTTTTACCACACATTCGCCTGAGAGATCGCATTTCGACAGCATTCAACCTACTTTCATCATTATTTTTCCAATTCCATACTTCGCTCCCATACATTAGATGCCTAGACTTAAATATTACCTTCTCTTGAATGTTCTTTTTCTCTGTTGTAATCTGTTTCTTATTTTAAGTTGACAATAAAGCGAATGTCGAATGAACCGAATGAATTTGTCCTGCAGACGCTTAAGAAGATCAGGGAGTTCATTATTGGGCGTCAAGTTGGCAAGTGTTTTTTTTTTTTTTTTAATCGGAGTTGCTTATTTTTTGCCTTGTTTTTTATATACAAAGCTTATATTTACAGAAAAATGTTTGTTTTTTCATAACTGCACTAACTTTTATGTGAAGGTCTGGTGGGATAGTCGGCTGTGGTCTCGTTAAGGAACTTCTCCGCATTTGTTAATTGGAGAGGAAACCACAGTAAGTTTATTCAAGAGAAGCCTGACTATTAATTATCATCATACGATTGCAAATATTTGAATCATCATAATTTCCTTTTCGCGCCTGATTTAAACCTTTTTTTAATTATTTTTTTTATTTATTTTTTTTTATGACAAAATACTTCGTTTTACTTTACATATGACATTAAATTACATATTTTATTTGTACAACATATTCCCAATCAGCTAAAGTGCTGTTAAATAAATTAATAATAAATATGAAATATATTATGACACTATTAAAAGTTGATAAAATAACATCACATATCATTGGTTACATGGGCTGTGAGAAAAGTTTTTTAAGGTTTTATTAAGTACGTATATGTTTAATATATTTTTAAGACACTCAAAAGCAAATTGTAGAATTTTATTGCTGTATGTTATTTGTAAGTTATATAATTTGACTCTCTTATATTTCTTAGATGTAAATTGTATTTAAAATTTAATTTAGTATACGACTTAATTGTGTTATTTTTCATCTTAAACCAATTCATCTAAATTAAACATTTTTGTTATTTTATATACATCTGTAGTTCTAGAATGTTTATTAAAATGAAATGTTAGTTGAAGTGCTTTAATACTTGTTATTTTAACAAATTTTTGCATTTGTTTACTACACTGCGACCATATTATTAATCATAAAAGTAAAAAAAAAAAAGAAAAATTCATCAACGAAGAAAAGTCAAAATCATCTTTATAATGTACCCCACCAGCGGGGCACAATGGGGTACGCCTGCGAATAAAATGGTACCATTTACTGCAGTTCGCATCGTGAACAATCAAGTATGGAGTTTTGGTCTTTGCCGTCTACTTCAGCGCATGTACGGTGTGCCCAGCTCTGGCACATTTGACATGCTATCCAGCCTCCATTGGACTCAAGGTATAACGCACCACAATACTGACACTCTTTATCATCTTATTTTCCACCAAAACAAGGATCACGTCTCAGTCATTTTGATGGCTCCTTGCGTTTTGTTAATTTATTATTTTTATTTAAATGCTTGTCCTTGAAAACATTCTTCTTAGCTGCACCTTATATTTTTTTATTATATGGGGATGAAACAAAAATGGCAGTTTTTCCCTTTTCTCTAAATTTTCTTGTCTCTGTCTATGTGTTTCTGTATAGGTAGTAACTGTCTCGGACTGGATAGGATGAAGACTAAAATATAAGAAGATTGTTATGGGGCTTAGTAAATGGTTTGGTAGTTGGCATGGTAGTCAACATTATAGTGGAGGCGGAATCTATCACTGTATTAAGCTTGTTTGTTGGTGTAGTGCTTTCGGGGTTACGTGTTAATAAATCGTAATGAGCATCGAGAAACCCCAAAAAACAGTATTTTCCAGCTTCACGCTTTGTCTCGTTGAAATAATGGTGTTTGTAATTTTTAAAAGTGAGTTAAAAATAACAAATGTAAATACACTAACTTTCATAGTTTCTTTGCTGTGATTCCAAAAACACGTTTTTCCATATCTTTTACATATTTTACTGGCTCAGTCTCTTCATTTTCATCGAAAATGTTATATTTAAAATCAAACGATACCATAATATTGTCAATGCTATAATCATTCTGTTTAGTTAACTATATTTTTGGCTCCAAAGTAGTTCGAAAAATTGAATAAAGAATCTTGCAGCTAGTTTGTATCATAGTTATCTTTCTAAAATGTCCTCGATAGCTTTTTTTATGCATTTTTCTGACCAACTTCTCATCTTGGTCTTTCAACCGAAGTTTCGGACTATATTCTGTGACATAAAAAAAACAAAAGTGCTATGCTTAGTGTCTAAGTAATGAGGCCCGATGTAGTTTCGGGTACCCCATCTTGCCCCTTTCGCTAAATTTAAAACATTGATAAATTATAAAATTCAATTTATAAATAATTTATGATCTAACCATGAAATGCAATAATTATAGCTTGTATAGCGACCATCAGCCAGACTCAATCACGATATTCTTCTATCAATATCACAAGCAGTAAAATTAGGTAAAATAAGATGAAATTAACAGGAAACAAGTTTTGTACTGTTGCGCCTAGAAACGTGCACTCATTGCCACTGTGATTACGTCAGTGACTCCAAGTCCAAGCTGAACGTGAAATGGCGTGATGCGCTTGGAGCTACTCGGCAGATTTTGGCTTTTACCATGGAGCCCTGCCTTTCCTCCCTACCCTGTTATGCTCCATCTTCCCCTACTTTTTTTTTTTTCACAAGCATTATGCTTTTTTTTAAACTAAACCTAGGAGGATTTTATCAGTTGATAAAGCCCGAAAAATGACTGTAATTTTAACATTTTTAACACCGACAAATTTTATTCTACGCATTTTTCTATATATTATTCATTTAAATGTTATTTGATTTTACATATTTGAAACGGTTTCATAAGTTACCCGTATGTTTTTAATATTTTGAGAATTTAGGATTCTTCACGAATGGCAGATTTTTCTTTACAGATTGATGGTGATGGTAATTAGTGAACGAAGAGAACCTATGTAAATTTATTTAAAACGCTTGTCAGTAATATCAATGTTTATTAATGTATAAAATATATTGACATATTTATGCGATTTCAAAATAAGTGTCGCAAACTTTTGATTTGGCAAAAAATTCAGACATACGCGACTTTTTGCACCAATGAGCCACTTTTTAGACGTGAAATATTTTAAAAAGGTAGGTGCACTTATTTATTGTTACACATTTAAAACGTAAAAAAATATATTAAGGTTACGGAACATGTGAGCAGTGCAATATATTTCAAATTAATTTGCACAATAGTAATTTGCCTTATAAAAAGCGTTTTGAATGAAATTCAGCGTACTGACATACTGTAATAAATGTGATTGATATAAAAGATATAAAATGTTATTATTTGTTTGGGTAATATAGTACCTACGTACGTAAACTTTAAGCAATTTGAAACACGGATATTTTTGTAATAAGACATTCTAATTTAAAACACAATTTTCCAGGTATTTTACGTACAATAGAACAGGAAAAATATTCATTTAAATATTAATCAGTATGTCCGCCTCGTAGTCTAATGGTCAGCGCATTTGCTTACCATGCAGGAAGACATGGTTGACATCAGAGGCGCTTCCTTAGTATGTGCATAAGTTCAGTGCACTGCCACGCAAAAATATGTGGAAATAAATTAGTAATTTTATTAATAATAAAAATATGATATATATAAATATGTCTACGCAATCGTCTTCGTGCATGTTCTGTTATGCACAATTCTTTACCCTCAATTTCTACGAAATATGTCATATCTCGCATTATACCGGTGAATCGTGCGTTAGAGGGATAATATAGATAATATACATACTCCAGGCATTGCCAACGCACGCGCAGATTTGAAGTTTGAAGTTCGTTGTCAATGTCACTTTGAACATGCGTAATGACATGATATTAGTACGAATTTAGTTGATTTAGTATCCTTTAACGTGCGTATAATGTTAAGCGAGTTCAGAGTTCCTGTTTCCTGGTGCGAACTGTCATTTATCATACTATTGCTTGTTTATCACGTCAGACCTGTCATATTGTTATAATATTATCAAACGTAATGTACAAGTTGACAAAATGTAAAAAAATGCACTGCCAATGTTTTCGGTCAGGAGCCGCCAGTGATAACAAACAAACAATATTAATTTGATACCAGAATATTTCACCTAAAGCGTAAGACCGATCATCTTACATTTACAAATGATCAAGATAAGCCGCGGTGTACCAATGTAGTGCCCTATGTATTATTATGTGTGGAAAGGGAATGCATATATTATTATTATTATATAAATATCAGCATAAAGATAACAAAGTGAATTTACAAAGGATTTGCGATGTAAAGCGCTTTCATTTTCAAAATACATTAAAAATGTTGAAACTGCCTATGTAATCAAGTTTAAAAAGCATATTTGTGCGAATTAGTTAAGTCCCGCTTTTAAAATTTTGCTTTTTTGTACAGGACTCTGATGTTCCAGAAATGACTGATAGTATTTTTATACATTTATCTCAACAAAAAAATATTAATAAGAGTGCATAAAGCACTGCATCGGTACACCAACGGCATCGTATAATAATCGTTTTTGTAACATGAAAGTAAGATGATCTGATGACTTTGAAATATAAATGCATGAAAAACCCCTTTTCAAGTAAATATTCCATCTTAAGCGTGTCTGGAATTGATCCCAAGATTGCTTGCATGGTTGGAAAACGCTATGACTACGTGACCACGTGGACCACGTGGCAGACAATAATGAATTAATTACCTAAATACATGTGATATGTACTTTTCATATAATAAAATTCTTGCCCTTAACAACTCTATACCATCTTGGTTTATTTTTTCAATGCCATTTAAAAATAACTTAACTAAAAATATTTCTACAAACGACAAAATGAATATTTTATAACCGGATTTTATTTTTTGAATTTACGTTTTTGCAGCTTAAATAAAGAAAGTTGATTAAAACATACACAATTGATTCCTCCTCCGATGACCAGGTAAAATAGAGTTATATTTAAAGATATATTTGTATAATTTATATAGCGCCATTTTTGTGAAAATCACCTCAAGTGTACAATAAATAAATAAACCAGCACGTCTTGCAGCTACAGAGCGCATGAACAGTAAGAAATCTTGCACTCATTTATCCAATTTTCCGTAGCACCGAACTTCCCCAATGTTTAAAACCAGTTGTTTAAGTTCATTTCCCAAATTTAGTGTTTTGTAAGGCAAATCGCATTATCTGAAAAAATGTAGTTTGGGTAAACATGTATGTTAAACGTAAACATGTATAAACGTAAATGTTCTAAATAAATAAATAAATCTGTGAAATAGAACCAGAACGCGGGCCAAATTTCGATTGGATTGAATTGTATAAAATAAACATTCTGAAAAAATAAATTGTGTGAAGATTAGTCGGCTTCGTGGTGTAGTAATTAGTGTATTCGTCTACCATGCCTGGGGTCACGAGTTGAATTTCCAGCAGGAAACTGTAAATATTTTCTGAAACGTGAAATATTTTTTTGACAATTGGATTATCACCGCGAAATTTTATAGTCCCTTGACTGGCACTTAAAACGTGGGACTGACTATGTTGCCTTCGTTTATATTTGGTTCAACTGACCGCTTAAACGATGCAATTGGAGTACTAATTAAGTGCCCTAAGCACTAAAAAGTAAAGGTGAAGAAATAATGTTAGTAAGTAGTACAATAATTTACCGGCTTACGTGGTTTCATGACTGTGTTGTTCACGAAGTTACTGGGATAATGATTTCAGATGAGATCACTATGAACTAAATATTCATTTACCACTAATTAATATGCTTCTTAGACTATTGTGTAAAAACAAACATTATGTAATCATTGTTATCAAATATAGCATCATAATTTCATTAATTTTCTTTCCGACTGCTTATACGTTATGATTTTTTTTGTTGACCAATAACTATTTGCATTCAAATCGTTTGATCTGCATAACTCACGAAAAATATCTCATTCTCTTTCTCAGAAATGATCCAATAAACTGTTGACTTTCACCGATAGAATAATAAAATAAAATGTTGGCTGCAACACTGCATCATAATTGCCTCGTTGTAAGGTGAAATGTGCAACGTAATGCAATTTTTGCCCTTGGTTTTCCAAACGCTATTGGATCATCATGTTTGCATTTTAATGAGAAGGTAGCTAGTTGATTGCATGAAATTAGTTATTATGTTACCGTGATTCAAAATGCTACCGGTTCAAAACATCCGTTTAGCGATTTGAATTCATTGCACTTATTGCATTTGCAAGTAGTTATGCAGAAAGCAGCCAGCCGTAGAAATGTGAAACTGAGATAATAGCAAATTTGTGAAAAGAGTAAAAAATCAAGCGTATTTTTTTTTTAAACAAATAAAAAATGATGCATACATTCGTTTTTTCACTAAAACAAAAAAATGTTTAACTATAAATTTGACCAATTTTAATGATTTTCAAAGTCTGACTGACCTAAGATGTGCATTTTACAGAAAAATGCCAGCCCTAGTAAAACTTCGATGTATGTTGTTGTTTTTTTTCTTCACCACAACAGGACAGGAGGCCAAATTAAAGCGATGAATCACAGCACAGAATACCTAGGATTGAGAAAAATAACATTGAATTTTTGTATTCTCACCGGAAATCGAACCCAGAACCCTGGTGCTTCACTGTAAAGAATTACTTCATTCATTCGTTGCAATAACTTAAAAAGAATTTAATTAAATGTTAAAGGAATTTTGGTGATTTTTTTAAGTCGGCTGACCGCACTACCAAAAATACACATTTTGCAGAAAACTGCCAGCTCTAATATTGAATGATACCTCATCCAAACTTTGAATGTATGAGGTGACATTCTGTAATAAAATATTTTTTTTTCACTAGTTATTTTTGAATTAATGCGTTTATAAAATTATATGCTTATGTTAATACATTAATTAATATTTACTATAATTTATTTAAGAGAAAAAAAAATATGGAGGCATTAATCATCCCATCAGAATGAGACCTTAAGATTTTTCTAGTGCTGTTGGTGTTCTTTGCAAATTGAGATATACCGTTTTTGTGATTAACACTATTTTTTTGCGAAGGTGACTATAATAGTTTTTTTTATGAAAGTGGCCTGGCTTTTTGCGAAGGAGACTATAATAGTTTTTATGAAAGCGGCCTGGCTTAAAAACTGGCGCTAAAATGCAAAAAAAAAAAAAATTGTTAATCAACCTCCTTAATTAAATGTTGCTTTTTAACATTTGAATCAAATTCAAATTTAAAATTTTAAAATTAAGGAAATAATTTTTTTTTTTAATGTAATTTTTTCTAGTACTTGAAGTTCTTTTGTTAAGTAACTTAAAAACGTTATTTTATAATTTTTTCACCATGTTATAGTATGTATGTGGATGAATGTGTATGTGTGTGTGAGTGAGTTTGCGAGTGCGTGTATATGCGTGGATATTTATACATGCGTGCGCACGCATGCGCATTTGCATGTTATGCATATGCACTTATTTATAAAAAAATGTTTTATATACCTTCATTTATTTTTTGAAATTTACTTATATATTGTACTTAAATTATTTAAACTTGAGTACTTTGGGTACGTGATGAGAGGCGAAAAATATAAAATTTTACAAGTCATTCCACAGGGATGGATTGAAGGGAGACGCAGTGCAGGTAGAAGGCGCATCTCTTGGCTTAAGAACTTAAGCGCGACTGGTTCCATTGCAGCACTCAGTCCTTGTTCAGGGCAGCTGCCAATAAAATAAGAATCGAAATGATGATTTCCAACCTCCATCGGGGAGAGGAACCATAAGAAGAAGAAGACTTAAATTATTAATATTGTTATTCCACAGCAAGCACAAGAGGTTGCTTCTTTTTTGCTGTAGTATTTCGTTTTATTATTTTTTCCTGTATTTTTGCTTTATTATGTATTTCCTTTTGTTGACATATTGTATCTTTTTCATTATATTGAATAAAAAAATAAAAAATAGACTTGACCGCATCCGATAACAGCAATATCAGTTTTTTCAAAATAGTGGACTGGCTGCTTTTTGCATAACTAGGTTCATTTGCAATTGTATTTATCGGTACCCAAGTGTACTAATATTTGAAAGAGAATTCTGTTAGTCGAACATTGAATAAATATGTATTTACGTTAACGCCAAACCGTATACTGAGATATAAATTATTTACACTTGAACGACATTTCTTGAAATCCTATTGCAAATTTATTTTGATTAGAGAGCATGCATTTTAGTATACGAGTACTACTTTATGTTCAAGTTTCGTATTAAAAAATATTTTTGGACTTATTAAGTTCAATGCGATTTATCATAGAAATAAAACACAAATGATACTCAAATCCAGACATTCGGAACAACCAGTGACCGGTTTCATCAAAATTCGATAGATTTATAAAAAAATAATTCAAAATTATGTAATTTAATTTAATAAATAAGTCGAAAGTACCTTTTCACAAAGTATTACGGGATAAATACAAGAGTTTATATAATGCTATCATAAAGAATGTACCCATTGCATTATCTATGGCATTATCCGTTGTAATAACTTTATTAATTATATTTTGAATACGAGTATTTAACTGACTTAATCAACTCTCACAGGGATGGGATCATAAAATACTCGTGTAGCAACATAAGATAGGGTTAAATAAAATATCACATACTACAAATACTGTTAAAAAATATCTAGCTAAATACTAGTCACTTTATGTTTATGTTAGATTATTCTCAATTTTAATTTGCTATATTTATATTTAGAACATAAGATTTTCTCACTTTAATTGTTTTATTTGTCATCTTAGATTTGTATGTTTCTTTTTTACTTTTTTGAAGTTTTAAAAAAAAAAATTTTTTTTTTACTAATTTGTTTAGTTTTAATTATTTAGTTGAATTATATAGTTATATTTCATATTATATAACATAATGAATTGTTCACTGCTGTGATTCTTTCTGTAAAAAAAATTGTAAAAGGTTCTTTAAACCGTTGATATATAAGTAAATAAATAAATAATGAAATATGAAATGGATTAAGAATAAAGAATGTATTTTCGAAATCAGTATGGATATTGTAGAGAAATGTTTTCACATATAATTGTAAAAAAGAAATTCGCTAAAAATACGTTGCAAGAAAAACGCGATGGGTCTGGCCTTGGGTGTTGTGACGTCGAAATTCACGATAATGTTCCCAACAAATTTCGATGGCCAGGAACAAATAAATTTGAATCGTGACGTATTAGGGGCGTGGCCAATGGAATCACCGTTTTTGCAGGAATTCAAAATAACAAACTTAAAAACATTTTTTATGCTACTAATAATTGCCAATTTTTTTTATTACTGGACAGTATTTCATAGACCTTTATTATTTTAAAAATGTAATAAAAGTAATATTATCCTAATATGTATTTAAACTGATTAACGTAACATTTTATATCTTTTCTTTTTACCCCATCACACTTCGTAAAATGGTTATAATTTTTTATTTTTTGGGGATAGGGGGCCATTTTCAACGACTTGTAAATAACTCACTATTGGAAAATAAGAAACAAAGTGGGGTGGAGTGGGGTTCGGACTTCTGAGTTCTGATCCGCGAGTTCTCGACACTAGCCACGGGACCTCTCCCCGGTTAAAACTTTTCTATACATAGATATTTTATATTTATTTAAAGAGGTTACATAATTACATAAATTGAGCAGGTGACGTAATTACACACCAAAACATTTTTTTTTTACGGAGGTCATCGATCCGTGTAATGCAACATTGAAATTAATGGTACCACAAAAAATATAACACTTAAACATACTTTGAAAATTGGTGAACGGTCTATCGCATTTAGCAGTATATGCATTTTCAAAAAAGGTGAAAGAAGATCTCAAGAAAGTGAAATAAAATACAAATGTTATGCCTGATTATGTCCGGAGGGCCGTATAATTTGGGCCCGAAAAGTCTCCTAGCTGAGGCTTAGAGAGCCAATAAACTAAGGCCTCTATAACCGAGGGTTAAATTTTTTTTATTTTTTTTCATTGAATATTTTTTTTTTTACAAATACATTTTTGAAATACTAAATAGGTAAATATACAGAACATCTTATATATAACGTTTCTACCTCTCTAATAAAGTAGATACTTGTGTTTAGAGAGGGAGGTCGTTTCACATTTTTTTTATTTTTTTTATAAACAAAGTAAATTAAAACAAAGTAAATTAAAATTAAAATTGAAAATAAACAAGGTAAATAAAAAATTAAAAATAAACATTCTTTGGTATGGAGTCTAGGAAGGGGTGAGTCTTAAATGTTTTTTAATTTTAGTTTTAAAAATTTGATAATTTTTTATAGATTTTAAGTTTTCCGGAAGTTTATTAAAGTTTTTTTTACCTATGTACGTATGATGGTTTAACGCTGCTGTTGTTTTACATCTGTGCAAAATTAAATTATTAGAAAATCTAGAGTTACTTGAATTTTACATTTCAATTGTATTTTCATTAAAAGTTTGTAAGATAGAGGCTTTATTAAAAATTTCTTCAATTGTTGGTATAATAAGTTGTTCGAATACTAGTTTTGATGGGTAAGTTCTGGGCTTTTTAAGAATTATTTTTGCAATCTTTTTTTGAATAATAGAGAGTGATTTTAAATTTGTCCTATAAGCTCCTCCCCAGCCTATAATTCCATACTGCAGAATTGACTGTATTAAAGCATAGTAGACTGTTTTTATAAGTTTTAGAGATAAAATATTTCTTAGTCTAATGAATACATAAATAAGTTTCCTAATTCTTTTGACCATAGTGGCTATTTGTACTTTCCACTTCAAATTACTATAAATTATAATGCCTAGGTACTTTACATGCAACATTTACATAGAAATATAATATTTACTCATCGTTACTGAGTAAATTCAATGGCGCGTGTGTGTCAACCTGTCTTATAAAATGATAATTGTCATTTCATGTTTATATGCGATACTTTCCTTAAAAATCGGGTTGTGGTCCCGTGGTTAGTATCGAATTCGCGGCTCAAAGGTCCGTGGTTCGAATCCCACTCTACCCCGACTGGATTCCCATTTTCTAATAGTGAGTAATTTTACAACTCGTTGAAAATGACCCTCAAAATGAAATATTTCGGTAAATCATAAAAACGCAAATATTTATTTAAAAAAAAATCAGTACTGAATAATTTAATTAATAAAGCTATCAAACTTACACTAAACATTCAGTTGACAATTTCATTACGGCACACTTTATAAAAAATGTACGTTAGGTGGTTTACTTTTTACATAATAAAACACATTTCATGTGCAAATTATAACCTAGATGTTTTTTTGCACATAATGCATAATTAAGTTTTAAATTATGCAGAATCTTGTAAAAACGAAATTAGATATAAATTTATTACATAAACGAGAGCAAATACATAACTCATTACATGTAGCCATATTGTTTAGGTACGTATGTACCTATTCTGTTACCCAATCATTATAATTTTGCCACCCGCTGAAGTGATTATTCATCTAATTGGATTTAAAAACATACTAATTATTTATTTGAATATCTTAAGAACGTACAATTCATGAGATGGCGGTTTTAAAAACTTAATCTGTATTAAAATAAATTAGGAGTGAAGTCAATTATATCAAAAATGATGAATTAATAAGTCTGATTTGTTAATAGAGATGTACACGCTTCGGATTAATTATAAGAAAACTTTTATGTAACATCATCATCATTATTAGTTCTACAGCTCTGGGTGGGTCTTGGCTGAATCCAGGAATCTCCTCCACTTTTGTAGGTCTGCTGCCCTTCCTCTCCAGTTCCTCATTTCTAACATTGTCATATCTGCACTGATGCAGTCCATCCGTCGCATTTTGGGCCTTTCTGGTCTTCGTCGTCCTTGTGGTACAGAGAGAGTTAGGCGTTTTATGAAGTTTTCGTCGTGCATTCTAACTAAATAACCAGCCCACCTCAAGCGTTCTACCTTGACGGGGTTGATTACACCGAGCGCTCAGTAGATATCGTATGGCTTTTTATTGAAGCGACGACGCCAAAGGTGGTTTTCTCTCACAGGGCCATATATAACCAGGAGGATTTTGTTTTCGAAAGCTGCAATGGTTCCCTCAATATTCTTTGTCATAACCTAGGTTTCGGAGGCATATGTAAGGATTGGTTTAATCAGAGTTTTGTACAGTAATATTTTAGTATTTTTTTGTACTTGTTTGGACCGTTATTGTTTTTGAAGTTGAACGGTTGGCAGCCATTATTTTCCTCCTGATTTCTTCCTGTGTACGTGTGTACTGTTGTTACTGGTGACTGTAGAACCTAGGTACGTAAAGGACTTGATCACTTCAAATTCGTAGTTTCCCGCTGTTAAGATGTGGGGATTATGCCAAGGTTTTGGGAGGCAATCATCAATTTTGTTTGGTCCTCATTAATGAGTCATATTTTCCTTGCACTTAGTACAAACGCTATGAACGCGGGTGACTTTGAGAGATCTTCCGATGATGTCAATATCGTCCACGTAGGCGAGCAGCTGAACTGACTTGAAAATGATATTGCCCCTGGTTTCTATTTTTGAGTCCCTGATCACCTTTTCCAAGGCTATATTGAACAGGAGACATGCTAGCGCATTCCACCATCGCGTCGTAGGCCAATGTACGTGTAGAAAGGTTTTGAGAAATCTTTATCGATCCTTACTTTGAATATAGTTGGGCTCATTGTTGTTCTTTCAAGTCTAATCAGCTTATTTAGGATGTTTAACTCAGACGTTGCTTTAAAGAGTTCATTTCTGTTTACACTATCATAGGCTGCCTTAAAGTCGACAAACAGGTGGTAAATGTCTATGTTGTATTCCTGATACTTTTCCAGTATCTGTCGCAGGCCATGAATTTGGTCAGTACCTTAACCGGGTGTGAAACCACACTGACAGTTGCCAATGATCCTATGGTGTATACCGTAAGTCTTTTATGTAACAGGTTTTTCAATATACATAGTTACAAAAAAAACGATACATTATCGTTTCAATAGAATGTGATAATATTTATTATTCTCTATTCATAAAAAAAATACAATTTTATATAAAAAACTGTTTGAAAACGAAAATGTATGTTTAAGTATTTAAAGAATTTTACTAAACGCAGTAGGAGATATTTTTAAAATTTAATCTATAATACGAGTTTTAAACTAGAAAAACATCCATATTTGATGAAATTCAAAATTTGTATGTTCGTATGTAATAATATGTATTTTTAAATGATTTAAGAAATGAACAAATTACAACAGGGATTGAGAAGACCTTGAAAAAGGTAATATGGAAGTCTAGGCATTTACAGGGCTTATGACCTGTCATTGGCTGGCTTAAGTGGCCACTTTATACACTATGTAACATTCACCATTTTTCCTGTGTTTGAACATCCAAATTTCTTAAATTCTTATATTTGACGATTTTAGTGATATTAAAAAGCTGAAACCTTTATTGTTGTGAAGAGATTCATCTGACTGAATTATTTCACATACTAGGCAACGCCTGAAAACAATTTCCCAATTTTTAAACATCTCCTTGGACCAGTTGGTTTTTTTATTATATTTGAGTTTGTCCAAAAGTTTGTAGACAAAATATTGGATTTCACCCGCCTCGGAAGTCATTAAGATTAACAAACATTTGGACCAACTCAAATATTGTGATTTTAGAAATAATAAATATTGCAAATAGTAGTGAAATATTTATTTTGAAACGAATTCTCTTAAACAAGAGCAATGCTCCAAAAGATAGTTAGAAACCTTAAGTTCAAAAATGAAACACGTAAAATGTATGTATTTATTTTAAAAGTATAATTCTAAAACTTTCCTGACTAAAAAAGCTGAAAGATGAAATATTTTCCCAGTAAATACCATGTCTATCAAAAAGCTGCTTTATTTTTCAATACTCGTTATTTTGTAAGAGTGCATTAATATTTTATTTAAAAAAATATATTTAAAAAAAAGAAATATCTGCGTTCTTATGATTTACCTAAATATTTAATTTTGAGGGCCATTTTCAACGAGTTGTAAATAACTCACTATTAGATAATGGAATCAAGTTGGGGTAGAGTGGGATTCGAACCACGGACCTTTAGTCCGTGAGTCCGAGACACTAGCCACGGGACCACAACCCGATATTAATGATGAAATACATACCTTCACTAATAAAATGATGAATCATATTTTAATTGTTTTAAATTTTATTTTTTTAAATAAAACTACTCGTGTATTGTTTGTGTAAATATTCTATTACTAAGTTTCTTTTTCTCGAGATATTTACGTTTGCACAATTTATGTCCAATACTGAATTAATCGTGGACACACAATTATTTCATTGCACGGATTATTACATAGGCGAAAATGATTTAATATGTAAAAAAAATAACTGTAACACCTGTTATATAAAAAAGGAAGTAATTTATAATTGATTTAAGAATTTCATTTCAAGTAGTCACGTATTTTTTTTTTTGCGAGTTTAATCACAGGTGCATTTTATGAATTAACGCCGCAATTACATTATTTTAAGGAAATCAAATAATTGAATTGATTACATTGAAAGCAATAAATATATCTAACGCCTAAAAATACTCTGTAGTATGTTCAAATCTGCTATTTTTAAGGAGAAAAAATAAACTTTTCAAGAATAACTTTACAAATTAGAGACGCTCAACAAATTTAAAAAAATGTGTTTTCAATTTTTGAATCACGAACTTTGTGGAACATAATTATTTAATATATAAAATGAAACAACTTTATTTTGTATCTACCACTTCATGCAATTTCAATAAAGTAGTTCTATATATTGAAAAATATAAATTGAATGATTTTACACGGAATTAAATATTCAAAAAATTCGTAGACATTCACAAAGTATAAAATTTTCTGGAACGTACTTAATTATGCAAAGATAAAAAACATGATTTATAAATCAGGGGCTATACCTTTTCTCGAGGAATTAAAATAGAAAAAAATGTCAGGTTTTGCCCTCGTAGCAAAACAGCATTTTATAAGTAAAAGAAATGAGTGTGACATAAATATTAAATATATGTGATTTACAAATTGTGCAGTATTATAATAATGCTTAAGGGTTTTCTGCATAATTTATTGATAGTAAAAATGTGTTTGACATTATAATGCTTAGTTTTTTTAGTGAATTTGATCATTTTACTGTTAAAATAGGGAAGTTCACTGTAGCATAACAAAAAGGAATATTTTTTTTTTTCAATTGTGAATTGATGAGTTTGAAATACTTCCGAAAAAAATGAGTTTTTTTGTACTTATAAGCAGTATAAAAAATATTTTTAAATTTATGATTTTGAATTCCTGCAAAAACGCTTCGTTGTATTGACCACGCCCCTTTTACACCACGATTCACATCAAAATTTGACGTTTTTTTATTCCAGTACGTACTTTGCATGAATAAACTATCGTATATTATTTCATCCACGTTTATTTACATATATTAGCGAATTTACAGCTATTTTTTGTGCATTATGTCTGCAAAAAGGGTCATTTATACAGTACAGTAGCCAGATGCACAAGGAATGTATAATTCATAATTTCAAAATCCTTTGTAAGAAAGAACCACGCAACAATAACGGCCCATACAAATAGTAAGCAATAACGACACAAACATTGTCGACGAAACTGAATTTTGAAGTCACGATCAATCATGTCGCGTTTTCGTGAAGGCGTTTTTATTTTTAAAAATTAAAAAATATATAAATAATAACATTTGATTTAAAAAATACAATTAATTATTCTAACTTCATTTCACATATTTTTATCGGGTTTCTTAGGATGTGATATTTACCTATTACTGTAGGGTCTATCTCGATATTATGCGTAATTGACTTAAAAAAAGAATACAGTTTGTGACATATCTGGGGTTCGAACTGTCAGTAGGGTCGCAGTGAGTCACATCTTGCTGGAGGATGTGATCCTATAAAATGCTGCGAACGCCCAGTTGCATTCCACCGGCAACACTACTGACTAGTCCTACTCGTTAGCGTCCACGTCGCGAACCCCGGGCAATGGGATCACACTCATAACGGTTTGATCACAGCAGATAACGAGAGGATGAAAGGCGAGTTTTTGGCGCCTCAAAACCAAAACCAACCAGCCAAGGGAAGGTAACTCCGACAAAAAATCCACCAGAAAAGGCAACGGGTAACCACTCTGGTCATCTTTTCCCAGGATTCACTACGGCAAGTACATCAATAAGCAGTCGTCCTGGCTGCTAAATATAAAATAAGCTCAGGACAGATACGTATGCTTTCGCTGTAGTGATCGCCAACGTCGGGGGGACCCGGCAAGGCACTAGAAAAAGAAGAAGAAGTGACATATTTCGCTCAAAAAAATCGTACAGATTAATGAGTGTTTTTCTAAAAAATATAAAAAATGTGTTTGAACTGCATTTTTAAACTCAAAACAGACAGATTTAGACTTACGATTGTGTAATTTTGGGGGTGCGATATTTGAAAATTACTTAACGCAATTTAATGTGTCTCCTGCTAAACATTGACCGTGAGTGTCCGAAGTCACGATACAGCGATAAATTAGCACCTGTGGGTTATGTGTTCGCTCCGCATAGTTCACAAAAGTCGAGCATTTCGGGTCATTAATACGTATTGTGTTCCATTTCTTAATCACGAATTTCGAACTTCACGACTGTCTAAAATTTAGCCCGGATTAATTAATTAGCGAATTATTTATGTTGTTCCGCCGGTAATCGACATGAATGAAAAGTATTTTTCGCTGACCACAAGATTTACCTTGAAATACCGACTAGTTCGTTACATAGGATTTGTATTGAACCTAGAACCGACTTAGTGACTTATACCGAAGGTATTATCAACCTTGAGAAAACGAATAAGGAGTTACTAAGTGTTTCGTTTTCTTTAGTTACATAATCATAATCAGTAATTATTCTTACATTTATCGTTCTATTCATTTTGTACGTGAAATTTCCTAAGAAGACAGAAAAAAACATGTATCAAATATTTGTATTGTAAGCATTATTTTACTAATACTTACAAATCAAGGAAAAATATGTATGTGCATATTTTTTGAAAATTGTATAATTAAAAAAAAGTCGTATCACTTCGTGACGCCAAGAGCCCTGAGTTGAGTTGGAACACAATATAATGAAAAGTGGAAGCATATATATTATTAAAGAATACCAAAACAAACATTTTTATCAACATCTGGGCAACAAAATTGTTTCTGGAGATTTCCACCTTGAATGATTGCCACCTTCTCCAGTCTGAGTAAATAATATATTTGATTGGGCAACACAGAACCAACTAAAATTAATGTTTCTAAATGTTATGTTCTGTCATATACGAGGGCATTAAAAACTATGTTTATACGGAGTACCGTACCATACAGTAGTATGGGAGGGTGCTCACTTAAGCGAACTGCCACTATCAAAGATCTGGGAGTTATGTTTGATGCTAGACTGAAATACTCACATAGGCACTGTATGTGACAATGCGCGCAAAATGTTGGGATTTGTTCTACGAACAGCTAAGGTATTCTTAAATATTCGTGTTCTGCGGCTTCTTTATAACTCATTGGTGCGAAGCAGACTTGAGTGTGGATCTCTGATCTGGGCACTATACGAATTGATGTACTCTCTTATGCTGGAGATGGTTCAGAAGAAATTTCTGAGGAATCTTTACTTAAGGGAGTGCGGATATTATTCGTGGTTGTACCAGTCTAACTTCATACTGGGAATGCTTGGCTACAATAGTCTGGAAAAAAGAAGAAATTCATACTTGCTTATGTATTTTTTCCGATTGATCCGTGGTATTACGATCAACATAGGTGTAACGGAGAGTATTTTTCTTTATGTTCCTAATGACTACCTTAGACATAGACAGCTTAAGCTGTTTTATCTTCCTGCTTGCAGAACCAACCTGCCGATGGTAATGCTAATAGGAGGAGCAATGTCTTTACTCAACCGTATCTCTTCGGATATTGACATCTTTCATATTAGTGAAAAAAAGTTCAGAGAGGATAGCATTCTTTCTGTCTACAAATCGGCTAATCTAAGCTTTTCTTTCGGTGACAGGATGTGAACAAAACGGTCCGCTCGCTAAAATAAATTTTCAGAAACGGTGCCTGCCTTATGGTGTAAGTAATTTTTATTTCTTATATCTATCAGAATCTACTCTCTCTTGACTTCCCATTAGCCTTTGGTTGAAATTTACAGAGCCCCTTTTGAACTTTTGAATTATTTTATATCTATTTTTAATTAGTACATATTTTTATATTTGAATATTTATTTCGACTATTATTTCAATGTAAAATTGTTACACGAATGACGCCGACGTTGGTTTGGTTATCCGAAGGATTCATTTTGAAGAGATCATGAATGGAAATCTTAATTTCTTATTCTTAAATAAAGACTTACGTTTCAGATACCAGTCTAGGAACAGTGAAATTGGCAGTTTAATAAGCCTTAAAATCAATATTTCATATTATTAATATTTAAAGCATTAACTTTGTGGTCTAAAATTTTACTAAATGTTGTTAAATATTTGCATATAACCACTTACCAACTTTTCTATGTTTTCGGTTTGGAGACAAATCCGTTTTTTGTCAGAACACCAATGAAACCAACATGCAAAACCCACTATACACCTTCACCATAGTTATTGCATACAAATATACAACCAACACAACGTGCATTTTAATAAGCACATGCACTGATTAGGAACATGCACTGATTAAATTATGAAAATATTCTATGTTGTTTGAGAAATAGTTGAAAAAAGGTGGAAAGGGGGTGAGCTTAATAAGTTTAGGGTGACTATAACAGTGGACCATCGTATAATTGGTTTCCTGACGACGAGACGGGTACGTCTCGAAACCGGCAGATATAGAAAAGTTGGTAAGTGGTTATATACAAATATTTAATAACATTTAGTCAATATTTCATGTCCACCCTGCCAGGAATTGAATTCAGGACCTCAAGAATAGAGGGCGAATACGTCAACCACAACAAACCGAGGCGGACTTATCTCCACTTGATTTCCTTACTCAGGATATTTACCTAAGAGCAGCCATCAAGTCGAAAACACTCGTCCAGGGTTCTGGTTCCATGTATTTAACACTCTCTTTTTTATCCGCCCGGACACGAGTAAACATAGCCTCTATGAATCAATGTCAAGATTAAAATAAAAATATTCACCACTCATTACAATGAGTTATTGGGTTATGCAAATATCGTAGGCGATTGTTAAAAAATTGATTGACTATTCAGTGAAAAGCGTTCCAACTAAGGATCAAAATATTAACAAAAAATAGCCTTTTCTCGTTCTTCTTTTGTCATGAAAAACCTACACTATTTATGTCCATTAAAAATAAATAACTTGCTCTTGAATTATGTATTATTTGAATGTACTAGATATGCGTTGGTTTCAAACGTCAAATTAATTACCTTCTACCGTCAATTACAAATCAAAGGTTAATCAAATGTGTGTTTAATTCTGAATTTGTTGCGAAATAGAAGGAAACTATTTTGAGAAGGGAATGTGGAAGTCTAGGCATTTACAAGGCTTATGACCTGCCATTGGTTTGTTTAAGTTTATTGATAAATCATTTTGAAAATACAACAAAAGGAACGTTTTGATACTTCTTTTTGTTGTTAGCTGTCTCAGAACAGGTTATATACCTACGTTAAAAAAAAAATACTATGGAGAGATTACATTGAGCCATTTTCAAACGGAGAGAGTGAAGTGATGTTTTTGTAAAAACTTAAAATGCACCCGTTCGAATCAAGCTCAAATCAACATTCACAGAATTACTCTGTAAATCGCCCTTGAGGTAAAAAGGAAATGGCAATACTTAAGTTATCCATAATACAAAATCGATCGCCGTTGAAAAAAAATTGCCAAATTCAAAAATTGTTTCCAGGCGTTACCTTATACATGAAATAATTTTATTAAAAATTTAATTTTTTTCTCAGTAAAATGGCTTAATAGTGCAGAACCAATTCTACCATATAAAATTAAAACAAATAAAAATTTTAATATAAAAATTTACAGATAACTTACAAAAAATGTCTATGTATACTGATAAAAAATTTAAAAGATTTAATTTTGCTAAAAATATTAATCTTAAGAACAAAAAAAAAAAAATAACAAATGGTTCAACTGGATGAATCTCATCTAAATGACAAAAGTTTCAGCTTTTTTACTTCACAAAAGTCAAAAGATGAAAGAATTGGAGATGTGGATGTATAAACATAGGCGGAATGGTGAATGTAACACAGTGTGTCAGTGGCAACTTAAACTAGCCAATAATAGAAAGCCCATAAGCCCTATAAACTTGATTTTAAATCCAACCAATACATATGTCAATAACATCACCTCTCTGCAAAAACGTCGTGAAATAGCTGATATAATTTATCTCTATTAATGTTCCTCAGAAAGTTTTTAGGAATAACCTTCTTCTTCATACTGCTCTCGTCTCATCTAATTAAAGGCGAAATTCATATTTATGGGGAACTTTCAATAATTTTAATGTAATAACAAAATCACTAAAAATAGATTTATTTTCTAATCATCAAAATGACGCGCGACGTTTGCTTTCGAAATTATTTTGTAGTGTTTTTTTAATTTTTTTCTTTTGGATTTCGATCATTGTTTATTTTATGTTTGAGAATATTTTAACTTACTGTGGCTCTACTAGTGAAAACCTGGATTTGGCTTATTTGTTATTTGTTTTGTTTTTTCATATATGATAAATGTAGCTGTTGGTTATCTGAATAAATAATATTTAAAAAAGCCGAAGGCTTCCATATTCCATTCTCAAAATGTTTTTCACTATCTGTTGCAACAAATTTATGGTTGAAAATTTAGTTAACATACAAACTTATTCATATTTATCATAAATATTGAACGGTCAAACATTGATCAATCAACTCAAACGCCCTGGAAATAGATCAAGCTTACGAAATTCTTTCAAAGAATATGTTCATTCAGTAATATCATTAGTTCTTGAAGTCAACTATAAGCAAATAGTACTAGATTTTACATGTCTACGTTACAATGTAACACGAAGTTTCTCAATGTAAGAAAATGCATGGAATCATAAATAACCACAAGTGAATCGATACCCTTACAAAATCCAACATTTCGCTAATTGGTTGAGTTCATAAAACATTCTCCAAAAGGAAATTTTATTGGATAAAACACATACACTTGCTTTTAATGCATTTTTAGTATATTGGTTTTACCTAGTTAAAGCGGTCATTTTCCTAAAGTAAAACGATCAAAGCACTATTTATAGCACCAAATTATGTTACAAAGTATTTTTAATTGAAATAGTATCCTTATTAATTATTGCAAAACAATCAATTAATTTATTATCAGATAAACTTGGCTGTATTAAACATTGGTTTTAAAAATTTTAAATGAACGAAAAAAAATTGTCGTATATATTATGGGTATATGTATTGTGCGGATGTTGGAGGACCGGCAGCTGGCCGGTGTAGAGGAGCCAAATAGCCCGCGGCGGTGAGACGCTTCTCGTCTCAATTTCTGCACAGTACTTATGGGCATTAAATTACTACTAGGTATAGTAAATGTGAGAATTATCGAACAATCTCCCTTATGTCGCATGCCAGCAAAATTCTTCTTTTCATTATAAATAAACGTTTAGAGAATTATATTAATTGTCAAATTCCCTGCGAGCAAGCAGGTTTTGTGGCAGGGAGGGGTACACGGGAGCAGATCCTAAACATTTGTCAGCTGATTAAGAAGTGCCGTGAGTTCAATGAGCCAGTTTTACTGTGTTTTATTGACTACACAAAGGCCTTTTACTGTGTATGTTGGAAACGTATGTTTGAGATCATGCTAGAGATGGGTGTGCCACAGCATCTCACATTACTGGTGAAAATTTATACATGGATGGGTCAGCAAGAGTAAGGATGGAGAATGCACCGTCAGCTCCATTTAAAGCAGAAAGAGGTGTGCGTCAAGGTTGCATCTTGTCGCCAAAACTCTTCAATCTTTACGGTGAATATATCATGAGAAGAGCGCTGGATGGGTGGAATGGTGGTGTCAAAGTAGGAGGTCAACAAATATCAAATTTGAGATATGCAGACGACACGACACTAATTGCCAAAGATGAAACCGAGCTAGCAGAAGCCTTCATGGATAGAGTTGGAGAGTGAGGCTCTGGGTCTTAAAAAAAAAAATAATACAAAGCCAATGATTGTAGACAGAGCTGGCAGTCTCCTAAGGACAAGACAGATGCAAGACCTTGAACTGATAAATGACTTTGTGTAACTCGGCTCGCTTATCTCCAACAACGGCAGTTGCAGACCTGAGATTGGTCGCAGGATTCAAATGGCCAAAGAAACAATGAACCGTTTATAGGAGATTTGGCGAGATCGAGGTATATCAATAAACACAAATAAGCGGTTGATGGAAGCTCTGGTATTCTCCGTTTTCCTTTATGGGGCTGAAACGTGGACAATGCGTGCCTACGAAAGGAAGAGGATCGATGCATTCGAGATGTGGTGTTGGAGAAGGCTGATGCGAGTGCCTTGGACAGCCAGAAGGACGAATGCATCGATACTGGAAGAGCTCCATATTACAACTCGTCTATCAGTGGTGTGTTTGAGAAGGATAATATCTTTCTTTGGACATATTGCTAGACGTGAGCCAGACAATCTAGAAAAGGCAATAATGTCTGGCCGAGTTGAAGGTAGGAGAAGCCGGGGTAGAATCCCATATAGATGGACTGACCAAATAAAGGTGGCTACGGGGCTAAAATTTGATGAGTCAGTACGTCGGGCTGAGGACAGACTGGAGTGGAACAGACTAATTAGAAGTGTTCATGGTGATCACGATCCTCAGCATTGAGGGACCGACTTGGAAGAGATAATATATTTTTTGTTATTATTACTTCTGATTTTACTATTTATTTGTATATGTATGTATACATTTATGTGTGTGTATGTGTGCGAATATATTATTATAAATACTAACTACTTTAACTATAACGTGATACAAAAATAATGTAAATTAATGACTCGACACGGGTTATGCTCAGTGCGGTGTTTATATAGAAAAGATAAAATAAAAAGTATTACATGAAATAAATAAATACAGCAGATATTCATCGTTTTTGTTTGTTTTATCTCTTATCGAAAACGACACCCGAAAGAGTTACAAGGCCAAATTGTAATATTTAGGATATGGAATAGAGTTATTTTTTGATGCCTTAACCAAATTTATAGTAAAGAAATACGATATTAAAAAAAAAACTTTTTATTTTAGATAATATTTTCATAATGTTTTATTTTCACGAATATATTATATTTATCTATTTTATTAACATTTTAAATTGAAATTTTTTAATTTCTTTGAAAAAATACACGGTCCACCTTGCAGTAAGGCAATACGTTTTGCGTGTGAGACCTTTTCTCGATACTTTTTTCAAGTCTATTTTTGAAATTTGTTTAATCTGATATATAACAGCTTTGCTCTCAACCAATTAGTGAGTAAAACGATTAAATCAATATAATTACGTCACACTTTGATATTATCTATTTCTTTCTAAGAGTGCTGTTATTAACTTTAAACATGGCTTTAGTACATCATTATTGGAAAATTGTTAAAGTGTGTTGAACTGAATTGTAAATTTATTGTAAAATGACGTACCATTAAGTAGATTTAATATGAAATAAAATTTAATTCATGTCCTTATTTTAAACGACACTGTTTTAAATTATACACAAAAGAATTTAACGTTTTCTTCTATTAAGAGTTAATTTAACCACTAATTAAATAACATCATCATCCCCTGCTCTACACCCTGTGGGGCCGAAGGCGCTGAGTTGGTAAAACAAATACAGTTTAGTTCAATCATCTGTTACATGAAGGTAAAGTGATCAGTCTAACGCTTCAGGCACGCTCCAGGAACAGCAAAACATACTAGTTCTAAAAACCTTAAAAAGCAATATTTCACGTCCACTCTCATGAATCCAGGACCTCAAACGCTGCAGACGAATGCGCTAACCACTAAAATATGAGGCGAGCTTTTTTCAACTTTATTTCGTTCTTCAACATTTTTACCTCGAGTTGAAAACATTTGTCCAGGGTTCTTTTGTATTTTTTTTTTTTATAGAAATATTTGCGTTCATAATTAACGCAAATATTTCAGTTTAAGGGCCATTTTCAACGAGCTGTAAATAACTCACTATTTGAAAATGGGAATCAAGTTGAGATAGAGTAGGACTCGAACCACGGACCTTTGATCCGCGAGTCCGAGACACTAGCCACCGGACCACACCCGATTCAATTCAATTCTGGTTCTATTTTATACATATAACTGTATTCTTCATTCGCCCGGATACAGGTAGTGCAGACGAGGGTTTTGATGATGACGAAAAATGAACAACATACATTTGGTAATTATACCAATATAATCATGACGTTGGTGTTTAACTCTTGTGTGGCTGTGATGTCACACTAGTCGACATAGGACACAAGACCTAATATATCTCTCTAATTTTTTTAAATGGTGAACTCGTATTTTTCGTAATCTTCAAATGGACATTTTCACACCGGATTTAGAAAGTAAAATTTGTATAACTAAGCTGGATTTTAATACAAAAAATATTTATCCTTGAAACGTAAATAATCAATGTCCGCTAATTCAGCAACACGTCTGTATAAGAGAGAGCACGAAGATAGAACTCATAACAAGGAAGACAGAGACGCTGTTTTGCGGTGGGTGTTGTGTAAAATAGATTCAGTTGGTTGATGACAGTGATAGGGGGCGCACGCGCGTAATATGAGCGACTTTTTATTTATTTTGCTATAACAGGGCTAAATTATATGTTTATTTGCATAAGTTATGGAAAAGGAATTATAAAATAGTATATCTCCATGTTTTTTTTTCAAATGTCTGAATTTTATAATATTTCGTCTTTCACTAGTAGTAACACGATGTTACATCGCCGGGCGAACAGGGATTATTTACCACAGTCTTTTAAGAGTTAATATGCCGTTTTATTTTGAAAATTTTCAAGTGTATTCTTGTTTTAACAAACAATATTATTAGTAATTCGTGCAGATCGGACATTGTATTATGTACGTACAATTGCACTTAAACGATTTGGCAATATCTGTTTTGGCGGTATAACACAAAGTTCTCTTTCTCCTTAACCCCTTATCGAACGCAATTAAAATTAAATATTCATCTTTGGAAAGGAAGTATTGTCCAAAAAAGATGTTTCATGGACAGGACAGCGAAATTCTAAAGATCTGCAGCGTAGCACCTGAGACGGGTCTGCTAGCGACCCCAGGGCTGCGATTACAAACTCTATCTTCGTTGGTTTATATCGAGTTGGGATAAACTAACATCATTAGTTATGTACGACATTTTGTATATTTGTACACAAATTTAAAGTAGGAGGCATACCCAGAAAGTAAGAGCACTCAATTTTTGCATCTAAAAAAAATATTTTAAAAAAATACAGTTCTTTGTTTGTATGTATATTACTTATTTATCTACGTAGTCGCCTTACCGTTCTATGCAGGTTGTAAATCGCGGTACATGCTTTTTGATGACCTCCTCATAGAACACTCCCGCCATCTCCTTCGTCCACTTCAAGACCTATTAGATAGGCATAAATTGCTTTTAACATATATATATATGTTAAAGGCAATTTATGCCGTGTATGTAAAAAATAAAAAATAAAAAAATTAACTGTCACGCCATTTTCCCGTAAGGGTAAGCATAGAGGATAGAACGCCACATCTCTCGATCATTGCATGCTTATCTCACTTCATCTACAATCATACATCTTCTCATGCACGCGCGCTCATTATTCTGACTTTTAACATGTTTTCCATCCCGGTTGTAATTTGTTAATTTATTCATTTATATTTAAATGTTTGTAAGTGTCATGAGGTTAACTGCTCTAGTTATAGAAAGGTAATGCAACTCGCGTGCTTAGTTAGATATTGGCAAATGTGATCAATAAATTCTTGCTGTGTGAGTTATTGAAAACGTCGGTATTTTTATATACATATATTCTCCTATAATCATGGGTATTCGCATTTACACGGCAGGTTGTAGGTATAATCAAAAGGCAGTCATTAAAATTATTGTACCTAGCATATGGATATATATAGGAATGCGATCTAAATACACGATAAATTAAATAATATTGAACATGCAAATTTTATTAATACTCATTTAAATTTACTACTAAACTCACTGTTTGAAAACAGGAAACAAGGTGTGGTAGGGTGTGATTCGAACATTGGACCTCTTTTTTTTTTTTTTTTTGAAAAAAGAAATATTTGCGTTCTTATGATTTACCCAAATATTTAATTTTGAGGGCCATTTTCAACGAGTTGTAAATAACTCACTATTAGAAAATGGGAATCAAGTTGGGGTAAAGTGGGATTCGAACCACAGACCTTTGGTCCGTGAGTCCGAGACACTAGCCACAGGACCACAACCCGATTCTTGATCCGGAGTCCGCGACACTACCCACAAGACTACAACTTTATTGTAAGAGCATTTTTATTTCCAAGATTGGTACAGATTTTATGAATAATCTGTTGATTTTCGGCCGGTTTGGACGCGAATAAGGAAGTAAAGATAAGTCTGAATCGTGGTGCAGTAGTTGACGCATTCGTCCACCATTCTCGAGATCTTGGGTTCGATTCGTGGTAGGGTGGAAGTGAAATATCGATTTAAAGGTTGTTTGAACTGCAATGCTACTTTGTTTCTGGACTGGCACCCGAACCGTAAGACTGATCACCGTACCTTCATGTCACAGATGCTCGAACTACGCTGCGTTTGATTTAATAATGCAGTGCCTCATGCAACAGTGGGTGTGCGAAAAGAGATAATCATAATGTATGCTAATTCAAATGTAAATGAAGCCATTGGTAAAAACTGAAAAAAAGAATAATATGTTATATGGCATTTCAGAAAAACGTCGGGTTGTTCCCCGAATAACAAATTCCTTCGGAGAATTGCGTTAATTCAAGATTTTTGTGCGTGACAACGAATTGTCGATATTGTCTATTTTATTTAGGCATTAAAGGTCCGAAATGCAGGTGACTTTTTTACATAGCATCGGGGAGACATCTTAAGAAAGTGACAGGAAAATAATGTTCGAATACCTATTTAAGAAAAAAAATTGTCCTCACAATATATGTAAACCGAAACGTAAAAATAATAATGTCTACGTACATATCGAATTTGGACTAAATTCAGTATGATATAAAAATTTCGATTGTGTTCATATAATCTATATACAAGTATGTTGGTACTTGAATCTAGCAATAGTAAAGCATTGCTGGGTTCAGCTCGTATGATATATTTTTTCGAGATGAAAAGTGTGGGATGTATAGTAACTTATCTCTAACTATCGCCAAACAAAAAAAAAACGACGATTCGTTTGTTGGATAAATCACACCCTTACGATAAAAGTTTCAGCTATTTTATTTCACAAAAAATCAACAGTTAGAAGAGTTGTGGAAATGTGGACTTCAATGAAATTCATTGAAATGTCAAAACATGTTTAAAAAATCACAAAATTTTAGTAAAACCTATACATTATTTTGCTATAAACTAAACACCGCACCGTTTAAATGTCACATTGTAAAATTTCAACCTTTCAATTCAATAACATATTATTTATTTATTTATTTATTTATTTAAATTTTTATTCCAGTAAAATGGCTATAAAGTGCAGAGCCAATTCTACCATATGAACATATAAACATGAACATAAATATAAATATAAACAAAAATATAACAATAAACATAAATATAACAATAAACATAAATATAACAATAAACATAAATATAAACATAAAATAAAATTTTATATTGCAGCACTTATGGTGGTCTTAACATATCGCGCCATCGCTTCAACAACGGTGATTGGATCCACTCTGCAGTGGCTTGGAGAATTTCGTTATTAGATTTTTTTAGGCGTTCCCATAGGCTCCAGGCTCTTTGGCGAAGCAGGGCAGCGAAGGTGTTTATTCGTCCAGCTGTAAACATTTCAGAGGCACTGCAGTACCTGGGCAATCCGAATAATTGTCGGTATGAGTTGTTATATGTGATCCTTAATTTGTTCCACGCTCCTTGCGTATAGTTGTTCCAAAGTTCACCTGTATACATGGACGTCAAATACGAAGTAAATATGATTTTTTTCACTTCGTTACTGCATTGAAAGAAGCGTCTCGCTAGCATAGAGGCCCTGACATTAATGGCTCTTCTCTGTCTCTCTATGTCCTGATCGTCTTTACAATTATCAGTCAGTATGTGCCCTAGATATTTGACTTTTGCAGTTACCATTAAACTGTTGTTGTCTAGGAATACAGGTGGTGATGGGTTCACGAACTCAGAAAGTGACGTCTTGTGTTTAAATATAAGTACGGCAGATTTTTTTGCATTGTATATCATATTATGGTCAATTGCATATTTTTCGCAAATATTGAGCAACAATCTCATACTATTAATAGATGGAGTCAATAATACCATATCATCTGCATAACTAATATTGTTAGCGCAGTCGCCGTTAACATGACATCCGACTTTGGATAAATTAAGAAGCACGGTGAGATCATCCATATATAAATTAAAAAGTGCCGGAGACAGACAACCTCCTTGTCGGACTCCACATTTCAAATAAAAAGGCGAAGATGTAGCATCTCCCCATTTTACAATATTTTCCTGTTGTGTGTGCCAGGCTGCCAACGTATTAATAATACAAGATGGAATTCCTTTCTTCTCCATTTTATTCCATAATATTTTATGATTTACGCGGTCAAATGCTTTACTCAAATCCAGAAAGCATGCGTATGTATTTGTTTTTCTTGATTTATAGTAGGCCACTGTTTGTTTTAAGGCAAATATTGCCATATCTGTTGACAAAGCTGCTTTAAATCCGAATTGGTTTCCGCAAGTATTTAATTTCTCCGAAATAATTCTTAACACCAATTTTTCGAAGATTCTGGATATCATGGTTGTTAGTGATATTGGCCTGTAATTTTGTTTTTCCGACAAGTTTACCTGCCCAGGAGCTCAATCACAGATAACTATCGACATGCTAAAAAACGTGCTAAGTATTTGAGCGATCACCACGAACAATCATGAACACGCTGAAGTTAAAGCGGTCGCGTTGCAAAACGCCATAGATAAGTTCCGTATCCGTAGTCCGTGGTCAAACGTCAAATCAAAAAAGTCAACACGCGTGTAATCTCGTGCCGGTTTGTTATTTCGTTTTCAAGTTACAAACAATTACTATGGCGACTGCTTTTCTTAACATTTGGCTTGCCGACCGCCGGCTAAATGCAATACGGCACTCGAGAAAAATTGAAAGAAGGCGTGTGCGAGATTCAACCAATCCTCTTGAACTGACCGAAGTTGAATTTCGTTTTGCAACGCGACCGCTTTAACTTCAGCGTGTTCATGATTGTTCGTGGTGATCGCTCAAATACTTAGCACGTTTTTTAGCATGTCGATAGTTATCTGTGATTGAGCTCCAGATTTAACTAAAGGTATCACCAATGTTTTTGTCATATCTCTCGGTAGGTGTGTATGGTTTAGTATCGCCGTAAAAAGAACACAAAGATATTGTGATATGTTTGAGCCGGCGTAACGTATATGTTCTATTTTGATACCGTCGTGTCCAGCAGTTTTTCCTGGTGAAATTTGTTTTATGGCAACATCAATGTCTTTACTATTGATTGCAGCGAGGCTACCAAATTTAGCTGACAGATAAATCGAGTCTGGTTTTGTATTATCATTACAGCCGGAAGTTTCAGAGAAGTATTCTCTGAATAAACCGGCTATAATTCCATCACCAGTAGTTCCGTTAACACAAAGAGGCATTTTTGTTTTATTGTTAAGTATTGCTGATGATTTTCTCCAAAACTTTTTGAAATCTTTATTTTGTAAGGCAATTGTCATACTGTCCATTTGAATTTGATTAGAGTTACGTTGGCATTGTTTGAGAGATTTTTTAAATATTTTTTTTAATCTTTTTCTGGATTCGAAAATTTCTCCTGATCTTGGTTTTCCTGCTTCTATCCATTTAATAAATGCACTTCTAGATTCTGAGTAGTCATTTGAAACTCTGTCGTTCCATCCCGGGACTATGTACCTCGGTTGATTGACACGGTCCCTTTTGAATGCTGTTGTCGCCGCCTCGCGAACCGCTTTTATAATATTTGTATACAGTATATCAATATCATTTTTATGTGAAAAATCTTCACATTGATCACAACATAACGTGATCGAATGAGGGATTATAATATTTTTTATAGTAATATCTGCAAGACGTGTATAATTTTCAATGTTTTGAATTGATCTTGGATTCCAACTGGCAGGATCTCTCGGGTTTGTAGTTCTATCTTGTATACTAGGAAGCTTGCTAATGTTTCTTGATTTAATGAACTACGCCATATACGATAAGTAATGTTTGTCAATTTTGGGGTAATAAACTATCCGGCTGTCAATTCTGCGCTCTCGAATATTTAGCCATAAAAATATTTCAAGGGGTAAATAGTTCCTTTTTTCTATTTGTATATTATCACTCTTGAAAGTAATATTTACATTATACATTTTCAATCAGTTATTTTTTTTTCTCAAATATTTCCTTTGATCTGTATGTCTAAGATACGAGTCGCGGGACCAAAACCCGATTCAACGTTATGCATTTGAAAAAAATAAAATATCCTCAATAATGCAAAAATAATAGGATTTTTTACTATTTTTATGGATAACGTATCTACACTTTCAATTGGTTATTTTTTCGTATGCTAACGTTGTTATGTTTTCCCTACTATGGAACTTGTGTTGCCTGCTAGTTTATGATTTTAATTAACTTTATATTTTGTTGATGTTTATTACTATGGCTTAACATTAGCTCAGCCTTAAAAGCCAAAATATGTAAACATATGAAATTAAAAAAAATAATAAAAAAAATACAGATCATAAGCCTTGTAAATGCCTAGACTTTCATATTCCCTTCTCAAATTTTTTTTCCCTCTCTGTTGCAAAAAAATTAGATCTAAATAACTGTCCCAATCCAGCCTGTCTACAAATATTTGAACATACTCAAAGCATTGTTGATCCGTTAGTCAATGGCGACGTAGCCTCATTATTTTGTTTTAATATTGATTAATTGTGCCACTTTGAATTTTCCCGAGGGAGTGATATTTTTTGTGATGAAATGCATCTAATGATACATGTCATCTCATAAATAATTTTAAATGAAATATTTTAACCATCAGGATCTCCGAAAATGATAACGATATCGAGTACCCTGTGATAAATATATAAAAAAATCATTTGAGTGAAAGAGATGTAATCTAATTAGATCACAAATCACGACACACATATAGTTTTAGTAAGATAAAATGAGACAGTGGTTATTAAGCAATCATTTACTAACCTCAAGTTACCACACAGTGACTGGAGGATTTTTTTTCAAACAGTTGTTACAGGTTATTGAAAGCAAGAAGTGTTTTTCTGTAAACTATTATTTTTATCTGTTACAATGTTTTGGCGATCATGGCTCGACTTATAAAGAAAAATGTATAAATAATACTAAAACAATAGATAATTATTATTAATAATTTAAAAACTTTACTCACATTTTGATAAAACTTGATAAAATATATTATAATATAGGTAGCGAAAAAATAAAGCTGTATTATTTGTTATAAAATATGATCACGAATATTTGAAAAGTAATAACTGTCGTTTGGTTACGAAACAAAGACTTAATGTATTTTTAGGACATATTTTTATTGATTTATTTAAGGTGATAAAAAAATATCAATTTGATTTTATCAAGTGTAATAAAATGAAAATTACCAGCAATTTGGCCTCCACGGAATAAATTATTATGCACATAATACAATATAATTGTTGATAACAATACGATTTGTTCCATTACATTGCTTTAAGACTTGTAATGGAACTTACTTAAAGTTTAAGTATAGCGATTAATGTAAGTAATTTACGTATATTTTGATTAATGCTGTGGCATTTAGGTAAAGAGGTTTATGCATTGACATATGCATACAAACACATTTGTTTCATTATTTCAATAATAAAATTAGTAAATAATATGTTCTCTTCTATACAGGGCGCGAAACGTCTTGATTTAAGGTAATTAAGATATGCATATTTTTAACCTTTGACAATTTTTTAAAATTTTTTTATGCATTTTTTTGCACCACAACAGGCCAGGAGGCCTAATTACAGTGGTGAATTACATCACAGAACACCCAGGCTTGAGAAAAATCACAAATAAATTTTTGTGTTCTCTCCGGGAATCGAACCCGGAACCTTCCGTGTGTGAGTCAAGCATTTTGACTACTACACCACGAAGGCCGCGTCGGAAAAAAATATATAGTTACAGTCGTAATTTTTTGCTTAGTTAAAAATAAAAATTAAATAAAATGTTGAAAGACCGTATTATTGCAGGAGTTATAAATACTAAACTAAGACAAGTCACTGGATATTCCAAATTTGTGGATTAAAGTATCACTCGTGTTTTATTTATATTATAAATTACAATGAACTTCCATCAAGAATTTTCACTTACAAACTTAAATGTTTTCAATATTTATAGCTGTTTTTTTTTTACATTATCATCTTTGGAATTCTACTATGTATTTTTTATTATTGATTATTCTGGCAAGGGCACAGTCTAAAAAGCTTTAATAAATTCATTAATATTTTTAGGAGAGTAATTTTTAACGAATAAATACATATTATTTAGATTTTGTAGCATAAATTAATTACATAAGTATGTAACATAATGCCTGCCTAACACCTATTCTCCTTTATGGATGTAAATCGAGGCACCTCACTAGGGCCGAAAACAGCAAAATACTGAGTTTTGAGAATAGGTGTGTCAGAAGATTCTTGGGTATGCGGTGGTTTGCCTTTGTGCGACATGAAGTAATAAGAAAACGGAAGCAGAAAACTCCGGTGACAACTGTCTTCAAGCGGAGGCGATACGGTTGGCTTTGCCACGTACTGCGGATGCCTCTTAAGAGCCTTAACTACGCTTGCCTACTTTACAAGGCATCAGGTTCTCGACGTCCTGGATGTCCACAGCTGATTGTTCGTCGGCAGTTCATGTCAGAACTACGGGACGTGAACCTGACGCGAAGCTAATGCAAAAAGGCGTCACTCTGAAGCATTTTGATTGAGATAAAATAAGTGCAATACTCGTTTCTGAAATGTTTCACTAGATATTTAAGACAATAATTAAGTTATGCATGAATTCATTATATAATCAATTTTCCCGTCTATAAATATTTGCATAGTTCAGTTGAGTATTGGTAAATGTAGCAGAAAATATCACCCACCGTTAAACATGCGAAAAACGTGAATAATTTTCAAATTGATTTTACATGTTACACTTACTAAATCTACGCTATTTGAGTTCTGTTTTTTTTTTATGTCTACGCTCTTTATAGACTATTATTGTTAGTGAATTTATGACTCCAACTAAAACGTAGTCGGCTTCGTGGTGTAATAGTCAGTGCGTTTGCCTAACATGGTTTCGGATTCGATTCCCGACATGATAGATATGAACTATTTATTTTAAAGGGTGTTAAGTCCCTAGACTGGTACCTGAAGTGTAAGACTGATCATATTACCTTTATGTAACAAAAAAGATTAAGATACGCTGCGATTTGTGTACCAATGCAGTGCTCTATGCACCATTAGGTGCGGAAAGGGAATGATGATGATGATGCAAACATGTGTTTTCACTTTGCAGTGCATTATTTTAAAATAAATATTTATGTATCGCTAAGCATTGACATTTTTATTATTTATTATAGTTAAAAAACTTCAACTGAATTTCCCATAATCGATTTATAGTTGCTTGGGCTTTTTTTCATAAGGAAATTTATATTTAAATAAATATCAAATTTATTGTTGAAGCCGTAACTGCTGGTGATTCAATGTATTATAATTAAAATAAAAATAAAACTACTTTGTTTTCAGCAATTTGTCTGTATTTTATCACTGAACGAATTCGAAGATTTTACGTGCTTTCTTATCAAGGTAAAAAATAAATAATAAGAAAAATAGTTATTTAACAATAATTTGCCGAGAATAAATGTAAATGATCGAATTTTAAACTCTCTTTATACCTCCACAAATACGAAATCTCCACTACATGAGTCTTGATTTATTAGTTAAAAAAACCATACATTTTTTTTTTACTGTGAAAACACTCCCATCACAAACCTATCCGAAATCAGTTGAATAGACCATGGGCATTCCTATCGGTTTCGATTATACAAAAAGTTACCTTTTAAAATTTATGTGGGATAAACCGCTATTTTACTGAGATTAAACTGTATTATTTTGTCGGCCTCGCGGTTTAGTGGTCAGCGCATTTGTTTACGATGCAAGAGGTCTCGGGTTCGATTTTCGACATGGTTGACATGAAAAATTTATTTGAAAAGTCGTTTTTACACGAGAATATTTCATAGTCCCTGGACTGGCACCTGAAGCGTAAGACTGATCATCTTACCTCCATGAAACAAAAAAAATATGATTGAAATACGCTGCGATTGGTTTACCAATGCAGTGCTCTATGCACCATAAGCTGCGGAAAGGGAATTATGAAACTGTATTGCTTTTAAGTATTTTACATATTATGTACTTCTGGATTACTTTCTTTCAGCACAAAGATGCTAAGGCTACCAGATTTCTCTTTCGGGTAGCTTTTCTCGTTTGACAACGAGCAAATTTTCCGTTTATGTGAGCACCGCCAAGGAGACTTATGTTCTCAGATGCGGTGTGCGGTATGTGGTGGGCAAGCTGTATTGCTTTTATCGGCTTTTTATTACACAAGAGCATCCAAACAATTAATTTCCGGTATTTAAACTTGTTGCAACAGAGAGGGAGAACATTTTTGAGAAGGGAATATGAGAGTCTAGGCATTAACAGGGCGTATGTCCTGTCATTGTCTGGTTTAAGTGGCTACTTTACACACTGTGAATCATTCACCATTCTGCCAATGTTTGAACATCCACATTTCCTCAACTCTTTCATCTGTTGACTTTTTGACCATGTCCATAGCATTTCTTCTCTTGATTTCAGCATTGCACCCACCTCTACTTGTTATCATTAATTAAAGACTTCGCAATTTCTCGTTTGAGTTATATCCGGTCTATTCTCATTTCTCCTCATGATTATATTGCTATTATATGAATGGTAGCACAAATTGATTGTTTAAAGAATTGAAGATATCGCTGCTATTCAAAAGGGCCAAAAACCGAAAAAAAATGGAAGTCTTTATGTTATAAAGTAAAGACTTCCTTAGATTTTGTATGTATTTTAAATGACCAAAATCAAACAACAGTCCTTCTAGCATTTTGCGTTTTGGTGGTATCTCTTTTATATTTCGGTTGATAGTTAGCACAAAATTCCACAATAAAATATACGAGTATACTGTTTTAAAAACGCATCGTATTGAAAACATAAATACATAATTTAAAAAAAAGTAACACAAACTTATGTTAAAAACTTTGATTGGCCCTACTGAAAAAGACATATTTCGATTTTGACTCTTTTACAATTAAGCAGCGATATATGAATGTTCAAACTTAAACAGAATAGCGAATGTTACGCAGTTTGTACAACTTACCCACCACATACTGCACATAGCATCTGAAGACATTAGTTAATCTGTAACATGACAGTAGAAAGAAGCTCCATTCGGATATTAAGGTATCCGCAGCAGCACGAAGGGAATTTTTAAAATTAAAAACCATTATTTTTTCATGCAGTTGTACAGCGATTACTGGAAATTATTTGGTAAAAAAACAGTTTTACCAAATAATTGAAAAAAACTTGTACTTAACTGTTAACTTGTAACGCAATGATACAAACGTCTCGTATTATTTTTGCTTAAGTAATGAGTGTTTTTTGGGGTATCAATTAATTACTCTACTTCTTTAACCGGAAATAAATTGTTTAAGAAAGGCTTGCGTTTTGAAAACTTAACCACAATGTCTAGAGATCACTTAAGTACTAAAAAAAAAACAAACCAGAATTTTCACAAGAGCAGTTATCACTAAATGAACTAATAAATGTAAGGATATAGTTTTTATAGACAATAATTTGATACAAATTATGAAGTAACAAGAATGTGTGCAAGTTTTACTGTTAATAAAGTCGAAGAGGCGTGTTTTAAAAAATATAGAAATTGTAACTCGGTTTCAAATAAAGGAAATAAATAAAATTGCGATTTAATTAAAAATCAAATGGTGAGAAAAACGTACTTATTACTTATTTGTTTATACTTTCTTAAGTTAGTTTATAACATCAAAGGAACAAATAGAAACTTTTAATAACAAAACAATTTTTTACCAAAATTTTTCAAGAAAATATTTTTTAGATATTTAAATGCTCTGTTTTTCTTTTATTTTGAATTCATTAAAATAAGTTACCTCCTTTAAATTAATTTAAGGCCCTTTATTAAAAATTGTTATTTAATAATAAAAACTTTCAGTTAATGTAATAATAAAAAAGAATGGAAAAATTGAAAAAAGAAAAAAAAATACCTACATGAATCAAAGTAGTAAACAAAATTATATTTTTAAGTAAGTACCTACGTGTATTTTTTTCAAAGATAAAAAAAATATTTCAAGTCGCGTCGTATGAAACAATGTTATGAACTCATAAAATTGGATGTAATTGAAACACTTTTACCAGATTATTAAAAAAAAAGTAGTGTCTAATAATATCGAATGCGCAGAGTAAATTAAAATTCAACAATGTTTGATTATGTCCAAATGCTTGCAGACTGGCTGGATTTCCTCCCTAGGGAGTTGTTCATATTTAAATTTATTTGAACAGAGAGGGAAAAAGTTTTCGAGAAGAAATTTGGAAGTCTAGGCATTTACAGGGCTTATGACCTGTCATTGGCTGGTTTAAGTGGCCACTTTACACACTGTGTAACATTCACCATTCTGCCCATGTTTGAACATCCACATTTCCTCAACTCTTGCCCTGTAAACTAAGCCTTGTAAATGCCTAGACTTCCAAATTTCTTCTCGAAAACTTTTTCCCTCTCTGTTGAAATAAATTTAAATTAAAATTATTTACATAATACTTTTGATGAGTGTTAATCCTACTCCATGCAAATAATTTAATATTAGATTTATGAACATTTTTGATTTAATAAAAAATACATTATAAAAATGTTTTTTTTTAGGCAGAAGAAATTAAACAGTGTAATTTAGCACTTAAGTTATGTTTGATTTATTTAATTTATCAAGGAACAATGTCAGTTAACTGGTCATACAAACATATCGGGTTGTGGTCCCGTGGCGAGTGTCTCGGACTTACGGATCAAAGGTCCGTGGTTCGAATTCCACTCTACCCCAACTTGATTCCTATTTTCTGATTGTGAGTTCTTTAGAACTCGTTGAAAATGTCCTTCAAAATGAAATATCTGGGTTAATCATAAAAACGCAAATATTTATTTTTACTCTTTCAAAATATATATTTATATATATTACAAAATGGATATGCATATAATATTGCAAGACCCGTCGCCTTTTATAACTGTTCACAGCATGCAATGTGTTACAAAAATAATAAAGTAGGTGCAAAATATACAGACACTAGTCAAAAAAGAACATAAAAGAAAATATTTCTTCTGAAAAAATCAAGAGAAAAGTAATACAAAAATGGATAAAAATATCAACAAAATGCGTTGGGATTTTTTTTTATTTTTAAATTTGAATAATAAATTATAAAAACTGTAAAAAATGTAGATATGTTGGTGGTAACAACAACATATCAACACTATACCCACATATCCTGGCGAGCTCATTCAATAATTGTCTTTCTTACCAAACAGTTATTTTAATTTAAATTTTCAATTCTATTTTATTTTATATACGTTTAAGTTTATTAAAAAAATATTTCAAGGTTATATTACACGAAAAAGTTAATACCAAAATTAAAATGTACAAAGATGTTAAAATAAAAATAATCAGCAATTATAGAAAAAGGATTTTATCCTCTCTGAACTTTTTTTTACTAACATGAAAGATGTCGATATCCGAAGAGATACGGTAATGTGATAAGCGTGATAAGAAATAAACATTTATTCGATCTCCTAGTCTGTAGCACTAACTGTGCACAACACTCTTTTCTCTATCGTTCTTGCTCAAATTATAATGATTTTTTTTCGTCCATTGATTTATTTAACACGCCTCTTAATTAATTTAAAAATAAATTAAGAATCGTTCTGTTTGGCTACGATACGCTCCCACTTGCTTTTTAATGATGCACGCGCTTACACACACCTGAACACTCACTTTACACAAATACACGCGCCCTCACCTGTACACCCTCTCTTATACAAATACAGACAAACAAACCCTTTTACATATGTATAAATATATATACGCACGCGCACATTTAGAAGTGTTCCATAATTTAAAATGCATGATTGTACTTAAAAACTACGCTGGTCTGTTGTTACACTTTATTTTTATTTTGTAATTTAATCGTTGTTGGCTGTATGTTTCTGTAAAGTAAATAAATAAGCCTAAAGCCTAATAATGAGTAATTTTTATTTGAGTATAATAAACCAGTATAATTTAGAGTAGAGTATTATTCAAGTATCTTCAACCACCCAAGGAGGTATATAACAAAAAAATTAATATAATAAATTCTTTTATTATCCACATAATACATATCTATTATGTTTCGCATTGTGTTTGTGAATTAATTAGAGAGTGGATTAATATCCTATTTTTCCTTTCGTAAATTGGGTAGTTTGACACCTTTGATATGGTAAATACACAATACAAATTGGTTATTGTTTTAATACGGAACACTAAATTGGTTAGAGTTGTAAATATCAAAACATTACAGGAATCAACTGCTCAGCAGCTAATCTTTATTTGCAAATCGTCACGATTCTAAAGAACCTGTTAAACTATTTATAAGGTTTCTTATATTACTGATCGGATATGATTTATGTAACATCAGGTACTTGGGTAAGCATTAAAAGCTGAAGAATTTACTTTCATTGCTCCAGATTATTTGCACTAAGGTGTGACACTTTGGACTTTCGAGCGGTCATACCGAAATACAGAATATCTTAACATTTTCCGCTAACATTTACTGGGTTTTGTAATCCCAACTTCCTTCTCAGTACGATTTGCATTTGCTGCTGCTCTCTGATTAGTTATTCGTCGATAACGATATTATAGAATTCACGACAGGCCACCGCATTTAATTAAGAAACGTATTGTTTTAAAACATGATTTGAAATTAAAAAAACGAATGGGATTCGATACAAAAAATAATAATAGTCAGAGATAAGGTGAACGGAAACACTGCGAAATATAAAACATACTTAAAAAGTGCTATGAGAGTAGGAGTTAAGGTTTATCATTGTTTGTTCATTATTTATTTATATATTTATTTATTATATATATACGGCCTAAGCCAATTACAACAGTTACATGAAGAAACATAAATGCAAGAAACTGAACAAAAAGAACATAAAACTATTTAGCAAAGACAAACAAGGGCAAAACAATAATAGTATACAATATATTAAAAAAAACGAAAGACCAAAAACTTTGAGCTAAACCATGCCAATCCAACTTCATCCCACACTGTTTAGTCGCGAAGAGATCTACGAAAAGCCGGAAGATCTATCCCAAAAAATTCCAAGTCGTGTGATGAATTGACTAATCTACACATTCTGAACATTGGGGCATAAAAACCAAAGTCGCTCTTAGAAGATTTTATAAATAGCAGATTTTGACTTCTGGTGACACGGTTGGGAACAAGAAAAGAAATTGATTGCAACAGAAAAGGGACATCACTTAAAGCATTAAGTATTTTGAAAATGCATATAAGGTCCATCTCAGTTCTACGTCTCTCCAATGAAGACAGATTAAGAGATTGCTCTATTTCAAAATAAGAATAATTACCCTTTTGTAATCCGAGCAACCATGCCACTTTTTTTAGAAAACGGTGTTGGACAGACTCGATATGGTCAATATGAGTCCTGTAGAATGGAGGCCAAATAGGAGAAGCGTATTCTAGATGGGGTCGAACTAGTGAGCAATAAAGAGTTTTGATGGTATTAATATTTTTGAAGTCCGCCGTCACTCTATTGATAAAACCGAGAAGTTTGAGAGATTTGTTTAAAATATTTTCAATGTGTTCACGATAGGAGAGTTTACTATCTAAAGTAATGCTAAGATACTTATTTGAAATAACCATTGAAAAGGGAAGTATTTTTTAGTTTGTAGTTGAATTGTATAGGTTTTTTTCGTCGCGAGAAAGATATTATTTTACATTTGTCAATGTTAAGTTGAAGACTATATTATAATATTAAATTAGTCCTGAAATGTAGACTTAGACCGATTTAACACCGGTCGGTCGAACAAAGGCACAGGAGAAGGTAACAATAGAAAGGGGGTATGTGTAAATTAGGAGGGAAGAAATAAAATAAATAAAAAAATGACACGTGAAACGTACTGTTACCATAACCAGCTATTCTTACACACTGATAAATGTTTCGTTATTTCGTTCACTGGAAACATAAATAAAATTATTTTTAACTATGAAAATAACGGTATTTGTCTTGTCCGGAAAAACGAGCTGAGAGATTTAGGTGTGATTATGGATGAAAAACTCTTATTTGATTCCCATATTCAGGCGTCTATAAATAAGGCTGACAGAAATCTGGGCTTTATTACACGCACCACTCAACCATCCAAAACAACCGCATCCCTCAAAATTTTATATAACGCATACGTTCGCAGCCATCTTGAGTTTGCATCTGTTGTTTGGAATCCTCGATATACAATTTATGTATCACAACTAGATAAAATACAGAATAGATTCCTTAAACTTCTGGATCGTAAATCTCTTTTATATTTTGACTCGTATGAAGACTATTCTTTATTTCATAGTTTAACTTCCCTTACTTATCGTAGAAGCATTTTTGATCTGTCTTTCCTCTTCAAAATTTTAAACAATTTTATCGATAGTCCATATCTCTTGGAGCGTATTTCAATCAATTGTCCCGTAAAGAAAACACGACAAGTTCATTTTTTTAATAATTCATTGCTCAAAAAAAAATATGTTAAAAATCGTTTATTTATCGTAGCTGCTCCAAATTTAATTTATTTTGTCCCCATTTAGATATTTTTAATGCAAAATTTTGTGACTTCAAAAAAAAGCTTTTTGAAACACTGTAAAATGTAACGTTTGTCAGTGTGTAATAAGTTTATGTTCCTGTAATTATGTTAATTTTATTATAATATCAAAGTTTTGAATTGGTCAACTATATTATAAAAATTCCTCTTCTCCACTCTATTTCTTCATCCCTTAACCTTCTTACGAGCTCTTTTTTTTCTCATGTCTTATTTAATATATTAATTTTCTCTTTACTATGTAACATGTTCTCTCATTATATTTGTGAAAAACTTTAACTGGATGTGTGTACTATTTTTTATATTTTGTATTCTTATGGAACAACTGTTGTTTTTCCTTAATTAATAAAAAAAATATGTAGAAGAATAACTTAACACTGCACAGTCCTCCTTAGAAAAGGTTTCTATAGCGAGGAGAGACACTAATTGTGGAAAACAAAAAATGAGTAACCGGTTTGTTGGATTACTTCATTAATTGTATTTAAAATACCATTTTACGGCAAATAAAGAATCGTCATTAATTTACTTTTTCGCTTTTGGAATTCAAGTCATTGCCTTGTTAATTATATTGATAGTTAAACATATCTAAAAAACGTTTTTTGTAATCTATATTGAATTAAAATATAGTTATTAATTACCTACCTATAATATTTAAAAAAATAAAGACGGTATTTAATCATCATTACGATACAGCAATATAATATTTAAACTGTTATCATAAATCACATTAAAAATAAAAACGTTTTGTATTTTTTATACAGTTGTATTGATTTTGCTCAGATTCAAATTGATTAAAAATAATGATTAATTATCAACTTAGCACGCTATAATAAAATTAACCTTGAACAGCAAATATCTTTCAAACTTTATATTTTAACTACCTAGTTTTATAAGCAGACATTTAAAGTGTGTATCAACAATATTTTGTGTTTGTCCAATTTTTTTTTGGGAGCTGTTTACATTAACATCAACGGATGAAAGAATTGAAGAAATATAGATTTTCAAATATGACCAAAATAGTGAATGTTACACAGTGTGTAAAGTGGCTACTTAAACCAGCCATTGACAGGTCATAAGCCCTGTAGATGCCTAGTCTTTTATATTACCTTCTCTTAAATGTTCTTCATAAAGTTTAAAATCTTCTCCTTATATTGCTTTTTCAAATTTTAAAGATAACTTGCTATACTTTTTATTCCTTCTTTATTTTTTCTTTTTTATCTGCTGCCATTGCCATGTTTTTATACTTTTAAACTACTTTTAATTACTTATATTATATATGTTAATAAAATCAATATATTGCTGCTCTTACTATAATGTGTCATTAATTTTGAAGATGTTTTTTAAATTGATCTAAATTTAAATTTACTGTCTTATATTTCACTTAAAGATTCTTCTCATCGTTTCTTTGAATCCCTTAAAATAAATATGTGTTTATGTTTTTCCTTTTTTTAAAAAAAAGGTATTACTATTTTATTTTATTTTTACATCTGAGCATGTTTTTCATTCTTTATTTCCATTCCTAATTTTTAATTACTCTTACAAATTTTCTTCATTTTTAATATTATTTCCATTTGTAAATACTCACTACAAACTACAAACCTTAAAATATATTTTTTTCACTTAAATTTTAATTTTTAAACAACTTTCATTTATGTTTTCTTTTTCCTTCTCTTTTTTATACTTTCATAATTAACCTTACTTATAATTGCTTTTTAATATGGAAATTTCACTGGTCCATTAGAATTAAGTCTAATTGTGTAAAATATTAAACTTTGTAACTCTACTGTATGTTTCCTGAATAAAAGAAAATAAAAAATAAAAAATAAAGTGTTTATCATTGAAAATCGAGTTTTGTATGACTAAGGGCCTAACTTATAAACCTGGAATAAAATTATACCTGGGCATAACAACATAAATAGAAGTAAGATCCTAAGTTTTTAATAATAACTTTGTGGCTAATTTTATTTTACATTCAAGTAAATTTACTCACCGTATTAATTATACGGTAAAAACTATTGATTTACTTTTGATTACGTGTACGAAGAATAAATAAAAAATTAGGAAATCAATTTGAATGGAATAAAAACTCTTTTTAAATAAAATTTATTTGAAAATCACCCACGAATATTTTTACAAATACAATAATGATGATTCGCAATTATTAAAATTACGAACGAGTAAAGGAATGTATGCGCGGTACAAAGAAGCGGATATAAAAATACTCATATAATTAATTGAATGATCAGTAATTTATGCTTTTTTGTTATAGTTTATTATGATCGTTGTATTTCACACCTCATTTAAGAGTTTCAGTCCGATTTCGAACAAATATTCATTAAGTTAACGACAATGGCAGTGCACTACACGATTTGGCTTCAAGGATTTTCTTACAATAAGCATAAATTTTCCAGACAAAAGGAAATGTGCGTCCTTGCTTTAACCATCTGTCAGTACTTGCTTCTATTTTATAACTAGTACATTTGGAGCACAATCATAAAATTAGCGACTGCGAAATGGATGAAATTATTAAGTCGTTGAATTTAATGTTCAGATACTATTATTTATTTTTTTAATTATGGATTTTTTCTTGTGTTCACGAGAATTTAACACTTAATACAAAGGTCGGAATAAAAATGGTACTACGCTATTTATATGTATGTTAACACAAGATGCAGCACTAAACACTCGTCTTGTGTTCCATTCAACTTGAGTTCCGGAACTTAAGTTGAAGTCAGTACGTGTGAAGAGGCGTAAAAAGGCACGACATATACGAGTATGTAGCTTTGAATCCACAGTACACTTGCACAGACATGTTTTTTTTTATTCTACATAAAACGCGCTCTGCACGGTAATGTTGACGCGACCACGCTCATTTTTAGAAATAAAATTTCAAACTATCGTTTTATGAAGCATCATCTCTAATTTAGTTACACCTTTATTTTTTTTTTTTTATTATTATTGATTTATTTTAACAATACAATAGAACACATAAATGTATTGTTGCTCCCGCAAAGCCGCGGCCTGTCTGCGGGTTACATTTTTTTTCAGAAAAGCTAGGTACAGAGTTTAATAAAAAATGAATAAAATATTTATCCTTTTTTTTTAAATCAGTTTTTAATAATTAAAAAAAAATGTTTTTCCTCTAGATTTTCACTAGGTATTAAATTAAACAGTTTTGGTTTTACACTTCCCATTGTTCTATCTCCATAGTAGTTTTTCTGTCATATTGTCCAATACCTCAGTGCGCTACATCTGTATTGCGTCACATTAAAAAAAAATGTGTTACAGGATTTTGCCAACGAATTTTTTACTTGTAAGTTTCAAAGTATCTATAAAATATTTAATTTTCTTATAAATCATTTGAAAAAAAGATAGGTAGTAAACAAAGGAAAATTAAATCTCGAAGGTCCTAAATAATAAGTGTTCTTTGTTCTCTTAGTGAAATTTAAAAATGCTTATTTTTAAACCACATTCTTGAATACAGGAATGTTTAAAGAAAGGAAACGTTAAGTAAATTTAAATAATAGTAAAGTTATACACAAAATATGCTATGATAAATTCCAGTAAAGGACGATGGTATTTGTACTAATTTTTATACCATTACAGATTTTGTAACAAATTTGACACACAAAAGTAACTTACCAATTCTGCCCGGCAGCTCCAAGTCGAAAAACAAATCCTGAGTTCATGTTATTTCTGTCTTTAAAAAAAACTGCATAATAATATTTATTATACGACACGATATCATAACTGATAAGAGGCAAACTTTTTGATTTTATTTTATGGGCAATTAGGAAATCGAACAAATAAATTTAAATTAGTACGTCCAAGAAAAACACGTATTTATCGGGTATTTTTTACATGATTTATAACTATTATGGCACTTTAACACTATCATCACAAACGCTGCGCAGCGCGTTCGCTGTAAGGAAGGTTTCAAAAATAGATATTATATTATTGGCACCGGAATCAAATCAAACGGTGTGAACAACACCAATTTATAAAATGTTATATTTACTTTCAGATGATTTGAATAGTATGATTTTTGGTTTGTTTATCTATGGTTGTTATTACAGTGTAAAACGTGGCGATAATATTTCTAGAAAAATAGTGACTTTCGATTTTGTTGACGAACAATGAAGAAAAGTATTCAATTTAACATTACATCAACATCCATTATTGATGTTTGTCACTATCCTTACTAACGTGGTCTATCGGCTGATTAGAATTGTACATATTATTATGGGCAGGCGAATTACCTTATTGATTCCAAAGCTAATAAAAAGAGTGCTGGAACAAAATAAACAAACAACATGGCGGCCTGTTAGTTCTTTGTTAGATGTTTCTCCATGTGAGTATTTAAGCAGATTAGTGATTTTTCCGATATCTACGATTTGTTAAATGTTAAATGTCAACTACCCGTTGTCACTTTTAATTTGACAGATGTGAATCTCGACACTGTGCATAAATCGCTATTATTCATCAAAATAAGTTTGCGTACTCTGAAACGACGGTTAAAACCTATTTTTAATAACAAAAAAATAAAATATATGAATTCTTAATCCTATAGGCAATTTTCGACACATAAAAATACACGTATTTTTATATTTTACTTTTAAATTTACTAAAATTATAAATATTTATTTTTAGAATTGTAGCGAAAACTAAAAATGTCCTTACATTAATGTTTTTTTTAAGAACCTTTTAATGTATTTACTAATATGGTCTACATACGTACTAGTATATATATTGTTTTTTACTAAAATTTTAGGTATTTATTTATAATGAAAATCATACAATTAATTACAGATAACACATTAATTTATTACATAAAAGGGAGAAAAAATTGTATAGTTCCAAATCTAGAGAGGGGTCCCTCTGATTCAATGAACATTTATATTTATTACTAAAAAAAAACACAACCAGAAATAATTCAATGATAGATGTATGTAAAAGCAAAAGTTAAAAGTTAAGCAGGAAATAAATTTAAAATGTATCTAACAGATCTGATAAAACAATGCCGATTTCACTAAAACTGTCATTATAGGTAGTCTGTATTTTTAATGTATATTATATGTTTAAAGTTTAGTTATTTTGTGTGTGTTTTGTATTATTTATAAATTTTGCCAAAACTTACTCACAGTGAAAGGGGTAATAAAAACGGTAGACTTAAATAAAATTGAAATCGTGGCATGTGAAATTGCATATTATTATAACAAAATAAAGTTATTTGATTTTCGACACATAAAAAGTTTTTTTTAGTATTAAAGAAACCGATAGTAAGAACCCTTGGTCTTTAAAACAGTTTTCGGGTATGTGGTGGGACTGCTTTTGGTGGAGATTTTAAAGATTTCTTCTAGTTCCCGCATATAGTTTGAGACGGGTTGTGGTCTCATGGGTAGTGTAATCAGGAGGTCCAGATTAAGGGTCGAATCCTGCTATACCACAACTCTTTTCCCATTTCTAAAACGGTTTTTGACGACTAAAAGAAAATGGCTCCAAAATTCAAATACTTGGGTTAATCATAAGAACGTGAAAATTTGTTTAAAAAAAAAAATTCACCCCTAGAAATATACATTACATGCTAATAATGAGGAAGATCCGTGTTTTTTTTTTTTTTTTGGTTTTTAATAGAAAATTAAACTAAGCCAAAAATATTTTTATTTATTGTTTTATCAACGCTATGATTTTTAGAAGTTTTATATTGCTGAAATTACTCCGCCTGTTACGTCAGAGGTTCTCTTCCACTTATTCTCTGTCAGTTCTACCGATTGGTCCGTTCACCGTTCAACGTCCGTCTGTACCGTTCACTGTTAGTAAACCGGATATTTTTCATAACTTTCTTATAATTGATTCATTCATACGAATAAGTGACGTCGTTCAAAGCAGTTCGTTTTTATTAAAATATTTTTTTTTCGTACATTTTTGCCGTACAATTTAATGCTCTAATTTTTACCGCGCGCAAGAAAACATTTTTTGTTTCCAATTTCCCGTAGGGCTGAAGTTCTCAATTGTCAAAACAAGCAAACGTAAGAATTTATCTCCACCAGAAATATACCCCTTTTAGAGTGTTCTTTCTTTAAATGAACGTATTACTTTTACTTATATTTGGCAATGACATTTAGAGTATCCAATTATTATAGCATGTCCAATTACAACAGCACCCCCACCCATATTACTTACTTTGTTTACACAAAATGTATAAATAATCCAAGTATTATGTAATTTCTGAACACAGCAATATTTATGTAATGTAATTTCTGTAGGAGCGATCTAATAATCCGATTCAACTTAAGTAGTACCTGGCTAGTGGTGGGATATTCGCTATCCTTTGTAGTGTCGTTCATTGATAAATGGGTTTAATGCACTTGTTTAAACATTATAACGAAACATAGTTCGCAAACTACCTAACTTAATTCAATTTCCATGTAATAGGTAATAGGACGCCATGGAAGTCAAACTATGAGAACGAAAACAATTATAGTAATTTTTAGTAAAATAAATATAAAAATAATAATGATATTGAATAGGAAAGGTTTGGAGTTCGAACTTTGCGCTGCCGTAGCTTAGATTCTACTATGGCAGCATCATCTGCCTGTCATGTGATGTTAATGACCTTATCTCCCTTAGTAGATTCACTCCTTTTTTAGTATTAAAAGAGTTTTTTATAAGTATTTATTCTGCTTGTGTAAGAAAAGGTTTTTGGCGTACATATTGGTATGCTATATTTAGTTATAAAGGTGCTAAACTTGCTTTGTTTCTTTATTGTTCTCAATATGTGTTATTTTCTTAATGTTCATATTATTTATGTCCCAAATTGAGTTGTTCCAACTCCTGGGAATGTAATTCAATGTGTTATACTTGTAAAATACTTAGTGTTATATGATTTATAAATAAATAAATAATAAAAAAAAACTTCCATTTAGTCAACTATCGATTTATTTGCAATGAGGATGTTTAATGTCACGAGGAACTGGATACAATTTTTTTACACGTGGTAAAATTGAGAGCATTGTACGGCGATGTTTCTTCAAAATCTATGAAATAAATAATCAAAATTATTTCAATAAAAATTAACTACTTTAAATAACGTCTCGAGTTCTTTTTAATCAACCAATGATAGAGTAGTATATTAGGACCACTCGCTGAAGAGACCTAGAAACGTTACACGCGGAGCAATAAAAAAATGGAAATTTTAGCAATGATAATACTATATTTAAAAATAAAAATACTTTTTTTTGGTTTAGTTTGATTGTCTATTATCAAATATTTATTTTTTTAAAAACACTCAACATCATCATAAGTCAATGGCTCCCAAAATTGAAATACACTAATACCCGTATGCAGAGACAAACGTTAAGGTGAGGAAAGTACATTCTGTTGTTTTCACCTTCGGGTTATTCTCCGCATTTGAGATTAGAATGTACTTTCCTCACCTTAAGTTTTGACTCTGCATACGGGTATAAAACTCCAACTACCCGGATTTTAGTGCCAGATTTTATTGCCTTTGAAATAATGCAGCGAATTGGAATCACATTTAAAACATACTTAAACATGTCAAACAAAGTTGATTGCACAATCAAATAAAAAATTAACACGTCTCCGTTGTTTTCCTATTAACTATTAGAATATTTGGCAATCCAGATGACTGGAATTTTATTGTATGTGGGATAGAAATAGGAATGATTAGAACATATTATTTCTTTAAAATAATAAATGTTTAAAAAATATCCGTAGTTCATTTTAAAACTGCTAATCGATGAACAATAATTTTTTTAAACTTATTACTCACATTAAAATTTTTACTTAAATAAATTTCCTGTTCTCACTTATAATTTCTTTTTAAAAATAATATTTATTTTTACATTTATTATATTTATTGATCAAAGTTTACATAATTTACAAATATATTTATATCTATTGAAGAGAAGAGAAACATCTTGTACCTCAAATCAAAATTGCAAATGTTTTTACAATAATCGAAAAAATATAAACTTTAAAACTAAATTTAAAAAAATTATTTTAGGTTTTTACAAATAAGACGAATAAAAATAATTAATTTGCTTAAGAGTAGAATTAAACATAATTTTCTTATTATTTCAATTAAATTCTACTACAATATATTTAAAATGCTCATTTCTCTGATTATTTTCACAACGTACATACTATATATAAATATGCATTTATTTTGTTTATTTACTTAAAAACAGTTTATTATACATTTTTTGAGACGTAAGTCTGAATTCCATGGGACTTAAAGTTCTGTGTTGAGTTGGGACGAGAAATTAGTTAACACAGACAAACGAGTAGGTATGTCACCACAAATATTATATAGGAACAGAAACATAATAATCATTTTTCTAAATAAATATATGGCACATTAATATGGTAAACGGCAAACTCAAACATTCGGAAAATCATCAAGGAGTTTCTCACTCCCGCTAAGGAAAATCCACCATTCAACTCCTCTCTTGAAAATAATTTTTATCCTTGACAGTTTTATACGCTCTACCAAAATATTGAACACTCTCGGTGCGATAAAGAAAATATGTATCCGAGCAAAAGTCGTACGAGTTATCGGTATGGCATAATTCGTGCTCTGGATGTTTATTTTAGGTACAGTTGCCTCATATCAAGCACCATTTGCATCGTATATGAATCAAAATGACCGAGACAATGAAGAAGTTCAGAGTCTTTTTTATTTTTTTATTTGAACTAGCGAAAATTTTTATTTTTTTATTTCAATATATCGTATTATCAGCGCAATGATTTTTAATAATAATTCCGCGTGTGACATCAGAGGTTGTTCTCTGACAGTTCTTCCGATCGGTTCGTTTACGGTGACCAAACCGGTTATCCTCCAAAGCTCTCATATCATTGAATGGTTCATATGAACCAGTGAGGTCATTCAAAGTAGTGCGTTTTTGTTAAAATATTTTTTATTATTTTTTTCGTACATTTTCTAAAAATTTTGCCCCACATTTTAATGCTCTAATTTTTACCGCGCCCAAGAAAACATTTTTTGTGTCCAATTTCCCGTAGGGCTGAAGTTCCTCATTTAGTACATGGATACTATTTATGGGTCAAATATGATCATAAATATTAATATTACTGAAAATATTTATTTATTCATATAAATACATACATATTACAAACAAATATAATAATCTTCTTCTTCCAAGTCGGTCCCTCAATGCTGAGGATCGTGATCACCATGAACACTTCTAATTAGTCTGTTCCGCTCCAGTCTGTCCTCAGCCCGACGTACTGACTCATCAAACTTTAGCCCCGTAGCCACCTTTATTTGGTCAGTCCATCTATATGGGATTCTACCCCGGCTTTTCCTACCTTCAACTCGGCCAGACATTATTGCCTTTTCTAGATTGTCTGGCTCACGTCTAGCAATATGTCCAAAGAAAGACATTATCCTTCTGAAACACACCACTGATTGACGAGTTGTAATATGGAGCTCTTCCAGTATCGATGCATTCGTCCTTCTGGCTGTCCAAGGCACTCGCATCAGCCTTCTCCAACACCACATCTCGAACGCATCGATCCTCTTCCCCTCGTAGGCACGCATTGTCCACGTTTCAGCCCCATAATGGAAAACGGAGAATACCAGGGCTTCCATCAACCGCATTTTTGTGTTTATTGATACACCTCGATCTCTCCCATCATTACCTACTGCTTTGTTTTTCATTTTGGAAATGGCATGTTTTATTTCCTCCAGCAATATATCTGATTCCCTCTCATCGTCCAATTCAATATCAGTTTTTTACCAGTTTCAATAGAATTGTCAGAGTATAATCCACGACAGTAATTGTTCCATCTCTCCAGTATTTTATCCTGTTCAGTCAGAAATTCGCCTCTTTCATTTTCAATTATCCATTTTTTGGCTTGAAATATAATAATAACGTATCCCAAACTCTATAAGGCCAAGGACCCTGTTAAACAAAAATCGCAATACATCCACCCCGTTGGACGCATCAAAATTTACTGGGAATACCAAAAATATAGGATCGAAGAGTTGTGTATTAGCTATTATGACCCATACGTATAGTGGGTCATACGTAGATGTGTGGTATAGCAGTACGATACCACACATCTACGGCAATTTACTCAGGAATTGTGACAAATAAAATATCGGATCATTTTATGACAACGGTAGCCATAGGAAATGAAGAAATACCGGATGGCCAAAAAAAAACCATACAAATATTAGATAATAAATATATATTAACCAAACTTAAGAAAACAAATTGGGACGACCTTCTTCGTACAAACTGTCCTATAAAACTATACAGTAAAATTAAAAATATTTTCAACGATATATATGAATCTGCAAAAAAAGAAATAAAGTATAAAAACAGAAATAAACACAAAAATCCATGGATAACAGAAGAACTGAAACAAATGATAAAAAAACGAAACCAACTTTATAAAAAATGGAAAAACACGCCAAATAATCAGAGTCACCGCCTTGAATATTCTAAATGGAGAAACAAAACAAATAAAAAAATACTTGACACTAAAAACGTTTACGACAAAAGTGAAATTAATACCCTTAAAAACGATCCGAGAAAATTGTGGGAAAAAATAAATGGTTTATGTGGGAAACAAAAAAATAATCTAGACACGGTTATAATTAAACACATGAGATGTTTAGGAGATACAAAATATCTATGTAATCAATTTGCAAAAACATTCGTAGAAGAGATAAATAATATTAAACATAAATGCAATGAAAAATTCTTGAATCGTGTAAACTATGCTTTTCCAGTGCCTTTGTCTATGAGATATAAACATATTTATAAAGAAGACGTAGAAAAGATTATAAAAAACATGAATTCGAAGAAATCTCCCGGATGTGATCAAATTAGAGTCAGTGATTTAAAGGAAGTAGTGCAAGAAATCAGTCCAATCTTAGCGAAATTGATAAATTTGTGTATATGTCAAGGAGTTATGCCAGATGATTTAAAGGTATCAATAATAAGACCTATCTTTAAAGCAGGGGACCATAAGGAGTTTACTAACTACAGACCTATAGCCATCCTTTCGTGTATAGATAAAATAATCGAAAGAGCTGTTGTCAGCCAGATACAGTCCTTTTTAGATGAAAATAATATTATAAACTCAGTTCAATATGGATTTCAAAAAAACAAAAGTACTTCAACACTACTGTCTAAATTTACTGATGAAATAAATAAATACTTAAATGAAGGAAAGTACGTGGGAGTACTTTTTATCGATTTTAAAAAGGCATTTGATACCCTGGATCATCAAACCTTGGCAATAGCAATGGATGAATGTGGAATACGAGGACCATTAAAATTGTGGTTCCAAAATTATCTACAAAACAGGAAAATACAAGTCAAGATAAATGACGAACAAAGTAATCCAACCACCTCAAATACTGGTGTGGCAACAGGCTCAATATCAGGACCAGTTTGCTACATAATGCAGGTAAATAGTCTTCCCAATGTTATCGAAAAATGTACCAAATACATATTTGCTGACGACACTTGCATCTTGTGCGCTGACAAAGATATTACACATGTTGAGAAAAATATTCAATCGGACTTAAACAATATCATGAAATGGGCTCACGATAATGGGATAATACTGAACATAAATAAAACAAAAGTGATGCTTATTCATTCTACGCATACAAGTAAACAAAACAAAATACTTAATGTTAAAGGTCACGATTATGAATGTCTCCATTTAAAAAAATCACCTTGTGCCTGTCAAACGATAGAAATGGTCAAACAATATACATATCTAGGCTTAACTATCGAAAATAATTTTCATTGGAAATTACATGTAGAAAGTGTTTGCCAAAAACTAAAAGCGGTACTTATAAAATTTAATTATTTGAAATTCTGTGTTCCGCGGGCCACCTTGTACTGTTTATACCATGCGCTGGTTGAGTCAATTATATCGTATGGAGTGAGTTGTTACGGGCTAACATTTACAACGTATACAAATAGGATAAAAAAATTACAAATTAGATTCCTTAAAATGTTAGCAAGTAAAACCAACTTAATAACTCAAAATGACTACGAAAATCTTTTCCCGATGTGTAAAGTTTTGACGGTACAGAATATGATATACTATCGCCTGGTAACAGAGGACTTCATGGATTTCTATAAAACGCCAATATCACATAAGCATGAAACGCGCCAAAAAGCGAGAGGAAACTTCATAGAAAGAAGAGCCATAAATGCGTATGGAGAGAGGACCAGGGCGTATATACTCCCTCGCATAGTAAAGAGACTCCCGGACGAAATAAAAAATAGTGATATGAATAAAAACAAAGTAAAATTGGTTTTAAAAATCTTTTTCTTAAATTCTAAGTTTAGTCTATAAAAAAATAAAAAAAAATATAAAAAAATGGGGAAACCAAACAATCTAAAACAGTGTCAAAAAAAGTGTTTGTTTATTATTTTTTATATATTTCGTTTTCAAAAAAGACTTGATTAACTTGTATTTAATTTTTTTTTAAACTTTTATTTTATTGATATTTTTAAGATTTTTTTAAAAAAATATTTCATGTAAACATTTATTATATTATGTTACAAAAATGTTTAAAGAGAGAAATCCCTGCAAAAAAACTGCTTCTGCAGTTTGGCGGGAATTTAAAAAAAAAATTGTTTTGAATTTAAAAAAGAAAAAAGAAAAAAAAAAAAAAAAAAAAAAAAAAAAGTTAAAGGTTAAAAAATAATATTTTTTTTTATTTTTTTTTTTATGGCAATACATGGTATTTTACTTGGACTTTATTCACGATTGGGTTATACAACACTTTGCAATCCCTGGACCCACACTGGTCCAGTAGAATGCAACACAAAATGCACTTTATATGCTATATGAGCTTCAGAAATGCCCACTGAGAGGTTGCTCAACAAATCGTGACGATCAGACAACTCACACAAAATTATCAACGGCTCAAATGTTCCTGAATTAAATATTAAAATGCACGAGTCAGTAAACCCCACGAGCAAAAAACCTTCCTCACTCACACTGAAATTTAATTTTCATCTTGTTTTGAATAAGTTTTTTTACAAATGGGTGAGAATTGACGACTGGTCTTTCCGTGAATGGAAATCCAGCGTACCTTTTTGGACAAGTAAACCAATATGCAAAATGCAACGGAGGATTTTTTCATGTGCTCCTTTATGGAGATACGATATTACACATTGGTAACTTACAAACGGTAACAAGTTCCGCATTGATATTATTTCGAACTAATAAATTGCAGAGTTGTGTAAATGAATTCGATTATGGGCCCACGCTCTTTTATTTGTGAGTTTATTTTTGAAAATTAAGCACATAATTAGTATGCTTAAACCTTCACATAATACGTAGGTATGAATGCGGATGAAATTTCGTATTACTAGTAAACGAGTATATTGCATAATACATTGATAGAATATGAACTTGCAAAATTAGGTATGAGATTGATACTTGATACGTTCGGTGAAAACACTGATACCACATATCCAAAAACGCTTAGACCAAGGGTTTTAACGATCGGTTTCTCTCATATTAAAAATACAGTTTTTCGGTAAAAAAATAAGTGGCTTAATTCACCTGAAATTTTAAATCCATAAATCGCGTTGTACTGCTTTTATTGTCCCTTTCACTCTCAATTTAGCAATCACATGGAGGGTTTATGTCGCATTTTGTCATTTTCCTCATTACCAAATTGCTGTCGCACGAACAGTAGCAAAAACAGTTTTTTGTAAGTTGACACACACAGTAAACAAAAATATCGTAAAACCAAAAAAAAATCTCATGGCAGAAGTTTTTTTTATAAGGAATCATAGAAGTACACTGCTTACAAGCAATGTCAACAAAAACAACAAACCATCACGCCGTTTCCCCGTAAGGGTAGGCAGAGAGGAAAGAACGCCACATCACTCTTTCTTTGCATACAGATCTCGCATCTTCTACATTCATACATCTTCTCATGCACGCGCGCCGATTATTCCGACTTTTGACATGTCTATCTTCAAGTGTTTGTTGGATTTGGTCATGCCATGTCTTTCTCGGTCTACTTCTACGTCTGCATCCATCAACATTCGCATTGTAAATTTTCTTAGCCGTTCTTTCGCTGTCCATTCGTTCTACATGTCCAAACCAGCGCACAGCTCCTTTCTTGATTTGCGGATCTAATAAGGTACGGATCTCAACATTTGTGCATCTATCGTACATAGCTTTACCACACATTCGCCTAAGAGATCGCATTTCGACAGCATTCAGCCTACTTTCATCTCTGTTTTCCCAAGTCCATAATTTGCTCTCATACATCAGGGTCGGGACCAGGACTCCGTTGTGAACTGCTAATTTTGCCTCTTGCGACAAACAGAGTCAAACAATTTATATTTTTTAATTTTATTTTATTTAGGAAACATACAGTACAATTACAAAGTCTAATATTTTACACAATTAGACTTAATTCTAATGGACCAGTGAAGTTTCCATATTATAAAGCAATTATATGTCAGGTTAGTTATGAAAGTATAAAAAAGAGAAGGAAAAAGAAAACCATAATTGAAAGTTGTTTAAAAATTCAAATTTAAGTGAAAAAATGATATTTTAAAGTTTGTAGTTTGTAGTTTGAGTATTTACAAATGGAAATACTATTAAAAATGAAGGAAATTTGTAAGAGTAATTAAAAATTAAGAATTGAAATAAAGAATGAAAAACATGCTCATATGTAAAAATAAAATAAAATAGTATTAATTTTTTTAAAAAAAAAGGAAAAACATAAATATACACATATTTATTTTAAGGAATTCAAAGAAACAATGAGAAGAATCTTTAAGTGAAATATAAGACAATAAATTTAGGTCAATTTAAAAAACATCTTCAAAATTAATGACACATTATAGTAAGAGCAGCAATATATTGATTTTAATTACATATATAATATAAGTAATTAAAAGTAGTTTAAAAGTATAAAAACATGCCAATGCAGCAGAGAAAAAAGAAAAAATAAAGAAGGAATAACAAGTATAGCAAGTAATCTTTAAAATTTGAAAAAGCAATATAAGGAGAAGATTTTAAACCAAGAGAAGTCGATAAAATTTCATTAAAGCGATTTTAGTAGTAATACAAATTTTAAAAGAGAAATTTGATTTATAATAATGATATTAATGTATGTAATTTGAGTGATATAAGAGAAAAAGGGATCAACGGGAGTTTTATTCAAAAGTAATTTAATAAATATATCACCAACGTTCGCCATGTTGTCTCATTGAACATCAGGATTTCTTTTTTTTTAAACTGCTAAATATGCATAAAGCGTAAAGTCTTCAACATGCAATGTATTAATTAAATGTTGACTTTTTGCAGATTCGTAACTTTTGGATGGACTTGACCACTTAACGATGAACGACAGGCGTACAAAATCGTCCAGCGTGAACCAATCTGAAACAAATTAAAGGTAAGTAAAATAAGTTTTCTTTGATTAACGGTAGAATGACATTTAAAAGTAGAGCATTAAGGAACTCACACACATTTATTTTTTAACATGGGTTTTATCCACTTCAACAATCGGCATATAAAAAGGTGTCAAAATTCCCTTGCGTCTGAATGAGATTAATTTTATCTCGTGTCTTGAGGTTACGTACACAATATTTATGTGTTCTCTGAGATTTGCAATGCATTCTGGGTTAATGTGTCACCTATGCTATTATCCATACACAAGAGCTATTCTCCTGCGCGCAATGATGAAAGAAATGCGTTCAGAGTGTGTGAATCGTCTCGAGAAACACAATTTTCTTTTATTCAGAAACCTTGAAGATTGCATGAAAAACAGAAAAGCAACATGTGAAAAATGTAATATGCAAAACATTGCTATTTGCAATAAAGCACTGTAGAGTAATATAGCGCTCTGATGCCATTCAAGTCACTCAAAATCAAACAAGTGTAATATGGACAAAGTATGAATTAAATACGTACAAAATATCTAGAATTTGACCAAAACTTTATGAAAATTTTGTTTGTATCATTTTAAATGACTTTGATGGTATTATTTAAGATACGATAAATAAACAGTCTAATGATACTTTAATTGCTAATCCCGTTAAACTACGAATCACTGCCCTTCCGAGCTCGACGGCAGTATCTAGCAAAAATGTAATAACATGTTTTTTTAATGCCACCTGATAAATAACTGCAATAAAGTAAAAAAAAAATTATATAAAACACCTCAATTTCCTCAAAACATAAAAAATTGCTACTGGCTTCTTGCTTGGAAGTGCAGAATGATGAAATTATCATTTTTAAATAAGCAATTCAGTAAAACATGACAAAATTGTCGAGAAAAGAAAAGAGTCTTATGATTCGTGTCTTCTTGTACATACATTTATAATTTTTTTTTTTTTTTTTTTAATTTTTAAATTTTTATTTTATTTCATTGGAAAGCCAACAGACATTTATACATTTATAAGAATCAATTATACTATAAATATATTATAAAGTCCAATTAGAGGCTTCCACATAATATTGTTATTGTATATGTTGTCACATAAAAATTATACATACCATAAAATAACTAATCATACCAAACTTATAATATTACAAGAAATGTAAATGTAAATGTGATACATATTATTCAAAATATATCTTCTTTTGAATATTGGTCACACAGTTGCACATTATAATATATAATACAACTATAGTTGACCATACAGTGTTCATTTATTATGTGCCTACATACAGAACTGCACATAGCCTGCATAACGTCAATGAAATTTCAAGCAAGGCATTAAAAATGTTGGGCTTTATTTTGAGAAATACAAAAAATTTCAAGTCCATCTGATCATTGAAAAATATTATACTGTTCTCTTTTAAGAAGTAATTTAGATTTTAATTCATCAATATGGTCACCCTGCTATAATGTTCATGTGTATAATATAGAAAACATTCAACATAAATTTCTACGATATATAAACTAAAAACTAAACATTCTAATACAACATGTGAATTATGACTATTTATTAACACTGCTTAACCTAACAACACTTTCTGAAAGAATAACTATTAATGATCTCATTGTACTTGTAAACTCTCTTTTTGACGCACCAAAAATACTTGAATTGATTAATTTTAGAGTACCTGCTGTCAACACTAGGAGTACTTTTTTGTTTCATTGCTCCAGTACTTCTTCCAACCAACAAAACAATTCATTGATACCGAGACTGCATAGGTTAGGTAACATTTATGGAACGGCTGCAGACATTCTGTCCAATTCTTTACCATCTTATAAGTCTACAATATCAAGTTTATTTGTAGCTGCTCGTCATACTATTATTGACAATTCAATTCCATAAATTAAAAAAAAATACTTACTTGTTTATTTTTACTACCTTGTACTTGTTTTTTATTTTTTACTATTATATCAAACTGCATTGTAGTATTGGCAAATACGCATTTCATAGATACATATTTTTATTTCTTATTTTTTCGTGATAATATATGCTTGCTTGTTGATTAATTTAACTTAAAAATGTCTTTCTTGCTTACCGTAACACTTTATTTGTTGTTTGCTTTACAGAATTTATTTCATAAGCTTATATCTTTGCATTTTTTGTCTATATGCTTACTGTTTTTTCTTGCGTACCTTTGTTATTATTGTTTTTTTTTTTTTTTACTTTGTAAAACTTTTTATCATATCCTTTTTAACTAATTATACAATTTTTTTCTGTATGTTCTATGTTTATTATTTAGTATATTATCATATATTTCATTTTTATTTTTTGTAAATGCCTTTTGGGCGTTAATTAACAAAATAAATAAATAAATAAATAAATAATATAGACCGCGGATTCAAGGCGCAACATTATAACTTAAATAATTTTTGGAAATTTCACTTTTAAAGGAACTTAAAGATATGTTATTAATATCAATACAATTTTATTTCTGATCACACATATGGCAGGTACTATTTACAAATGAATTTTGAAAAGATTTAGTGGAAAATTTAGAAATTATGTTATATCATGTATAATTATGTACCATGGTGCGGATAAGGGATTGGTGATGTGTAGTGGTAGATAATTTTGATTATAATTATTATAGATTACTGTTACGTTGAGTTCGGACGCTTGGACACTTTTTACTATTTTATTGCTATTTTTACAACAGATCGAACAGTATATCAAAAAAAGGTTTTCACTGTTTTCTTTAATACGGCAATCAACTCGGTTTTTCTGGACACCAAAACTTTCGGGACTATCCGAGTTGGGACCCTGTGTTGAGTTGCGATACAACATACTCGTAATGGGAAGTCGAAGCATACCCATTTTTATTTCTTTGGTTTCCTCTTCATCCAGTAGATCTGCAGAAGCCATTTTATACGGCCATAGCTGATAACTCCGCCAGATCCTCGCTTGAATAAACATTCAGAACATATTTCAGTAAACATAAACCTTTTACGTAAAAGCAACTTCCATATAAAAAGAACGCACGAGGACTCATCCAAGGCATGTAATATCAACATTCTGTTATGTTTTGTCGGCCTCGCGGGGAATTGGTCAGCGCGTTTGCCTACCATGCAAAAGGTCTCAGGTTCGAATACCGGCATGGTTGATATGAAATATTTTTTTAATATTATTTTTTATTCAGATAAACAAATATGTATAAAATATTACAACTAAAATTCAATACATATATTTACATCAAAATTAAAAACATTTAACATTTCAAAGGGTGTTTAGTCCCTGGACTGGTACCTGAAGCGTAAGACTGATCATGTTACCTTGAAATAACAAAAGTGATCATAATACGCTACAATTGGTGTACCGGTGCAGTGCCCTATGCACCATCAGGTGCGCAAAGGGAAAGATGATGTCATGTATTCTAGAATATCAGTAATAATAAACATTTTTTTACAGAAAAATATTATATTTTTACGGGTCAAGATCGTTCGCGTATCTATATGTTTCTAAGTATCTGTGAATACGGTAGTAATACTAAAACTTCTTGTTTATGATGTTCTCACGGTATTGATATAGCTCTTAGCCAAATGTAACTGTTGTTATGTAGCTTATAAATGCGAGGAATTCGATAGCTTAATGCAGCGTACTAATGTAGATAATTTATTTCGCCAATTTAAATATCTCACTAGCTGATTAATTTTTACAGTAAACGAAAAGAAGTTAGTAAGTTAGCAGCTGTTTTATCCTACTAAGAATTAATTATACGTATAAAAAATGTTTCGTGCTGCTAATTGTTTAAGCTTTAATATTGTGGAATGTCGTTAGTAAAATTAATAATTGAACAAACTAATTTTAAATTTTAATGCTTTTTATTATTATAAACTCATATTTTCATTCGAGCGTTTTATTCTTTATTGGGGTATTCTACTAAAAAATGATAAAATCGGCTAAAAACGAGTAACATAGATTAAAAAATTTAAATAAACATAACAACAAGACAAACCAAAAGGAATAACAATTCGAACACAAACAATATAGAGAAGAAAAAAATGTTTACCTGAATAACTTAAAATGTAAATTGAAATAATAAACGTACAAATAAATTCCATTAAGATCTGTCAATAAATAATACATACATAAATCCAATTATAGGGCTTTAACATATTTTAGATACAAAAGTAGGTTTCCTGGAAAAACAAGACAAAATTGAATGAAACACTGTATTGTTTTGATTTATCAAACGGTGTAAGAAGGTGTAGCTTGGCCAAATTAATAAAGATATGTTAAAAAAATTCCGAAAGTTAACGTTTATTAAAACAAATAAAATTTGTGTTTTTATTATTTACCAAATATTGTGACTTGTGACTTGAGACTTGAGTCGCATATATTTTTTTACATCTTCACGTGCAGCGACGTCGACGTCAGAAACTTGCGAAACACTAACCCCCATAGCATACCAACATAGCATGCCATATTTGTAATTGGAGTATTTTTTAAATTTTTTATTTCATTCATTCAAATTTATACAAAAATTAACAGTACCTAGATCGCGCCAAACTAAAAAAAATAAAAGTTTATCGGCGCGTTTCTAATACAAATAAAAAGTAAAAGGAAATTATCACATAAAAAAACAAATAAACACAAAAATATAACTATAGGTACTAAAAGTTTATAAAAAAAGATTAATAAAGTTCACACATTCTCGTACGTTAAAGTTTTGATTTTCGATGAGAAAGTCCTTAAACCGTCGCGTCGGCTTCTTTGCTCGAAACCAGTTGAATTCTTTACCTCGCCGGAAAGTTTTTTAAACAGTCTTGGTAAAGTAAATTCTGTTGTTCAGCTTTGTTCGATGTCGGTGACTGAGCAGAATTTTTACCTCTTCAAAAAACTTCATTATCAGCTTAAATAGGGTAGTTGCCTCACCGGAAGTTCCTACCGAAAGTATTATTTAAGAAATATGATGCACCTGATGATGTGCGAGCACTGCATTGGTGTACCAAATGCAGCTTATCTCGATCACCTGCAGCATAAGGGTTATGCCAGTACAATGCTTTAGATGCCAGTGTAGAGACAATGAAATATTTCAGTTCAAAACCACCCTTAAAACAACTCTTTTAGAACTCGGCTCCTCGAGCATGGCAGACGAACGGGCCTATCACTACCAAAACACAACCTATTACCAGAGTTACTAAAAAGTTCAAAACACTCTGATTCTATTTCACAGATATACTGTATTTTTTATCAGCCTACCCCGTTGAGATTATTGAAATATTTAAAACTATAACATTTAAGTATGCAAGTGAAAATTCTTGATAGAAGTTCATTGTAATTTATTATAAAAATAAAAGACTAGTGATACTTTAATCCACAAATTTGGAATATCCAGTGACCGGTTTCATCGCTTTCGCGACATCTTCGAGACTGGTATCTTTATTGAGGAGTTCAGTGTATTTATACAAAACAGAGGTAAGGATAGAAAATTCAAAATTGTCTGAAAGTTAATTAAATTTAATTATTTTTATCTTAAGCATCATTAACAAAATATTTTCGGGTTAACTAGTGAGTTGATATAATGCTAGTTTAATTATTGTATGTAAATTATTTATATTTTTAGTGTGTAATAAATAGATAAAAACACATCCATTGTAACATATTTTGACTAATTTCTTTTTACCCTTTGTTTTTCAGATATTATAATTGACGAAAATCACACTCACAAAAAATGGGACACTAAAAATATAAATAATAATAATTAAAATACTTAAACTAGCATGATATCAACTCATTAGTTAACCCAAAAAAAAATTGTTAATGATCCTTAATATAAAAATATTTTTAATACAATTTTAAATTATATATCCTTATCTCTGTTTTGTATAAATACACTGAACTCCTTAATAAAGATACCAGTCGCGAAGATGTCGCGAAAGCGATGAAACCGGTTACTGGATATTCCAAATTTGTGGATTAAAGTATCACTCGTCTTTTATTTCTATAATATATTTAAAACTATGCCTACTCAGATTTTCCACAGCTTTACACGTTAGCAAACAAACAGGTATAAAAATGTAGCTTAAAAAAAATGTCCCTACTGAAATTAAAATCGATACTTTTTAAGCATTTCTATTCCAAACTGTAATTATTAATTACATAAGTGAAGTATTGTCTTTGTCTGTTTGTCATAAGTTTAGGTGTTGATGTTTTTTTTTCCGTTTGCTGATGTTTTTTTTTCTAGTTGCTAATGATTTTTTTTATTTCGTGTTGTTTATATATATATACTTACGCAAATATTTTGTTCGTTGTTTTTTATGTAAGTTGTTTAAGGCATAAGCCGTTAAAACAATAACCCCACTAGTGAAACGCATCCTGAAGATAATTTGTTTGAAGAACCGTTGCCGCCTTTGATGTAACTTAGAGTGGGTGTTCATAGTAATTGCACAATACACACTCAATACTACGCCTCCTCCGCTCTTGCAGCCTTATGAAGAGTCATACTTCAATATAGGAGTACAGCAAGGCTGATATGACATCATAAATCATAAACAAATCTTATCGATTCTGTCATAAAAAAACGTTTAAATGTAAATGAAACAGACTATGATATTTTGTACTTTGGGTCATCAATCATTCCACGAATCAAATGAAAAATGTTTCTATTTTATTCGATTTAAACGGATTAGAACCGTTACTTAATCCACCTGAAAGCTTATTTTTATTATATAATTTTAATTAGAAATCATTATTGCATGTATGAACGCTGCATTAATATTTTGTTAGCAAAAAAATAATGTAATATCACATATAACAACAAAGATGAAGAACATTTTAAAGAAGGTATTACAGAAGTCTATGCATCTACAGGGCTTATGACCTGTCAATGCCTGTTTTAAGTGGCCACTTTACACACCATGTAAAATTCACAATTTTGCCCATATTTGAACTTCTATATTCCTTCAATTATTTCGTTAAAGAGCAGAAACCTTTATTTATGTGGGTGAGATTCATCAAATTGAATTATTTCACCTACATACTAGGCAACGCATGAAAATGTTTTTTTTTTCAATTTATATACTTCTTCATAGACCAGGTGGATTTATCAACAATATCTTGAGTTTGTCCAAATTTTTGTAGACAAGGACTGGATTCAACTCTAATGTTGTTAATGTAATTTAAGTCAATGAGCGACAAATAATATACGTATAATAATGGGTTATTGTTTAATATGATATACCAACCTGATATGCTTTTTTGCTGCTACATGAAGGGACTTAGTAAAATAAGTATGCATAGGCATAACTGAAAATGATGTTACAAACAAATTACATTTCTTATAACGTCGCTGTTCTGGGAAAAGCCACCAACCCTAAAAAAATCCGATTTTAGTTAAATATGTCATTCAAAGCGTAAAAGTATGTTCTTTAAGATGCAAAAGTCACCAAGGTTACATTGTTAGAAAAAAGTTGCGTAAATCGAAATTATTTATTTTTGGTGGAAAACAGTGATGAACTCGTAACTTTCAGTAAAATTTTAACAAGCGTAAATCATTAAAGGCAGATAAAATTTATTGATACTTTGGGCAGATTTTTTAAGTTTGACAGTTTCCTCCAAATAAACAACATTTTGGTTGTATTTTGTGATTTTTATAAAAAACATTAAATACGTATTTAAAAAAAAAAAAAAACAGTTTTTTAAAGAAATATTACCGTTCTTATAATTTACTAAAATATTTCAATTTTGATGGCCATTTTCAACGAGTTGTAAATAACTCACTATTAGAAAATGAAAATTAAGTTGGGGTAGAGTGGGGTTTGAACCTCGGACCTCTGGCCCGTGAGTCCGCAACACTAGCCACGGAACCAGAACCCGATTTAAAAAGGAAAACATGAACAAAAAATACAAAAGAAAAAAAATGGAACCTACTAAACCGCAAAACCGGTTTGTCAGCAAGTTTCTTATTTTTCCTTTACAAAGAAAAAAGTAACCACAAATTATAATTATTTGTAATATTTCCTTCCTGTCACGGACTCTTTTGGGCTGCATTTTCCAGATTAAAAACAAGAATAATTCACTAACTAAATTTTAGCCGCCTTCCCACAGATACTTTGTAAAAAAATCAAACAAAAAAAACAAAAATTACGTGATTTGTGTGAATTCAAAGTTTATAAAATAAAATTGATAAAATCATTTTAACGAAATACAAACATCAAACTTCAGTTTCACATTTCATTAGGCTTCTAGATCACAAATGCACCAAAGCAATCGGAATATTTTTTTACGACGCTCCATTGCAATGTCCAAAACTAGTTTGTGTCGAAAAATCATTCAAGTATCACAAAAAATGCCCCAATTTATGGCGTTTTCAATCATATTAGATGTGACATAGATAACAGGTATTCAAATATATTTTAATACCACTTAAAGTGAACTAATGTCCTCAAAAATGTTCTGATTTTGTAACTGCAAGTATTTTTTTTTTAATTGAAATAATTAACTTCGAAACTTTCTTCTGATTAAAAAAAATAAAATCTGTATTAAGTCGGAACTTATTGAATAACCACAATAATTGTTCCAATTTCGTAGCAACAGTCATTGGCTGGTTTAAGCTATGTATTTTATTTATTTAACTTTTTGTACGTAATATTATTTGTACATTGGAGGGCTTATTGCCAAATGGCAATTTCTTCCAACCAACCAATAAAATAAAAGTTTTATTTTTATAATTCAAGTTACAGAACATATTCAATAGAAAAAAAAATATTATTAAGCTAAAGATATATAAAAATAGAAATAAGCATATTTGTTTATAAATTACCTTTAATCAAAACTATTACTGAATGGAAAAAAGGAATAAAGAGAAAAGAAGAAAAAGGAAAGGAGGAGAGATTAAGGAAGAGGAAGGAAGAGATTCCCCCTCTGTTGTAACAAATTTGGATCTAAATAATATCCTAGGGAAGAGATCAGATGCAGCCTGTCTAGAAGCATTCGGACGTACTCAAAAAATGAATTAAAAAACAAAATAATAAATGGTTGAAATTATTATTATGAATTGACCGGTAAAATAATTGACATGAATGTATATTGAAATGGTTATAACATGGTTGCACGCATGGTCATTTAAATAATTTATATAAATTAAGTAATTATAAGGTAAAATGATTCATTTAAGGATATCATCGTCCAATCCTAAGTTCCTCAATTTAGATATAAGTACACGATGAGATACTTTATTAATGACCATTCTGGGCACCTGCCTACAAAATTATGTCTGCGTATCCAACAAAAATCACTCAGTAATACAGGTTTTTTTGTTTTTTTATTTATTTCTTGTAATTATTATTAAATATAAAAAAAAACACATACAATGGGTCTTCACTGGGGTTTTTCATGCCAAGGACAAATAACATTTTTTTTACTTACAGAGTACAGCAACAAAAACGTTATTATCATATTGATTAATTGTAATAAATTCAACTTTTGAATGCGTTTTTTAACACGAACTTTTCTCTTGTACTTAGTTTTTTCTCAATTTCATATGAATACAGCCATATTTTATATCTTTGTGCAATAACAAACACACTTGTCCACCCTCATACAATTATAGCACCCACACACTCTCACCCTCATACACACTCCCACAAACACGCTCATCCTTACAACTAATCTCTAAAACTTATTTACACACACAAAGAAACCGTTATGTTTATTTCATGTTGTTGTTGTAGAGGCAAACCGATTTAAGGTTACAAAAAAAAACTTTCGAAAAAAATATGAATATCCTATATCATTGAAAGGTTTTAAAATAACAACGAGTTACCACAAACCGTCGAAAATACTTGAATGTCACAGTCGTTATTTTGACGAAGGTGCTATAGAGACTATGCGGATCGAATCTAAATGACTGGCAGAAAGTGAATTTTGGTATCAGTTGTGACAAAAACGCCGCTTCGGTCTAGAAAGTTCACTAATATCCGCAAATCTGACACTTTTTTCTTAATAAAAGTCTCCATTGTGACACTTTGGTTCGTCGCAAGAATTCTCTCGTTCGTTGCTGATGCATCATTTTATTTCAGTAGTCGGAAATAGGTTGCAGTTACTACGGAAAATAAATGCTTTATTGTTGTGTATATTTTACCTCTCTTTAATCCCTTTCGCCCGATTGTTAAATTAAACTGTTTTTTTTTTTATCAATAAAAACAAAGAATAATTTTACGAGTAATACTTACCTACATTATGTAAGTTCTGAATATACAAATTAAAATTAAGAATAAAAAAATGTCCTCTTACGAGTATGCGATGTTGGTATTCAAATCATTTCAATAAATACTAACTTGGTTGTGGTCTCGTGCTGAGAACTCACGAATTAAAAGTCCGAGGTTCGAGGTTCGAATCCCACTTAACAAAAACTTGATGCCCACTTTCTAGTGCAGTTTTTTTGCGATTAATATTTGCCAGAAATTGATATACTTGGGTGAATAATGTAGAGAAAATATTGGATTTTTTAAACTCAAATATTTATTTTACAATCAACTTATTTCTATTTCCAAAAGCATTTGAAAACGTCATGTTATATATTTATGTAGATAAGACAACATAATTATAATTAGGAAAAATTTATACCAAAGAAACGTATTTGTGATGTGGTAATATAAAATTTCGAATAAATAATTAAATCTAGACTTCTCACGTACTCTTTCTTCGAGTTATAAGAAATGGGAGATAAAGTAATTGCACCGGGGAACGTTAAAGGAATGCATATTTTTAAAATTATTCTTCAAGAAGGCTTACTTATTTATTTAGAATATATGTGCTACTAAATAATAAAAAAAATGTGTCCTAATAAATTCTATTGTATGACTAAATAAATTTAATTATGTCATTAAATAAATTTTATTACGTCACTAAATTAATTATAATATGTCACTAAACAAATACTGTCATTTCATTAAAAAAACTCTTTTATGTAATTAAATAAAAAAAATTATGTCCCTAAATAAATTTGAAGTATTTTTTTTGTACCCGAGTAAAAACAGCATTCCTTAACTTCAAGTACAAAGAATACGTACTTTGGCGGACTTATTGCTAAAAACAATATTGTCCGGCCAACAAAATAACAAAATGGAGAAAAGAAGAGATTGGTCAAAATTTTGTACCAATAAACCAAAAATACATATCAAAAGATACATACATATGATAACATAACATTTATAAAAAAACTTTTTAATTAAAAATAACAGCTGTTTTTAAATTGGGAGATGAAACTTGCACATATTGACATTAATATTTTTATTTTTTTTACGATTACTGTAATAAATATGTATATGTCTGTGTTTATAGATATACAGGGTGTTCTTTAAACCCAGTCACATCCGAAACCACGATGATCAGTATTAACAAGAATTATTGGCACATTAAAATAAATTTTTTGAACGATTAAAATCTTAGAAAAATAAAATATTTCAAAAAAACATAAGGTTGCTTACTTTTGCGGGCGCGAAACGAGGAGGGGGGAGGGGGAGTCTGATACACCATCAACCGTGCGACCGCGCCCCCCTCGCTTCTCCTCTGCAGAAGTTAGCAACCATTTGTTTTTTTTAAATTTGTTTTTTTTTTTTTTTAATTTTGCTCTAAACATTTTTTTTAATATGCTAATATGTATTTTTGCCCATACTGATCATCCTGGTTTCGGATGTGATAGGGTTTAAAGAACACCCTGGATATAAGTATATTTGAGTTGATAAATATAAACGCCCTTATGCCCACCCAATTTAAAAAAAAAAATTGTCCTTGAAAAAGGTAAAGAAAAAATATGACCATTTCAGTCCTGTTCAAATTAAAACATATCCTCATTATTACAAAATTATGTTTTAATTCAGAAGCTAGTAGGGCCCACATAGACACTGTGGTGGATGGTTGTGGACATTTGGAACATCTAATATAATTTTTGTAATACTGTTTTTTGTTTTATTTGAAATTCCATAACTTTAAATGCATTAAAAATCTCTAAAAAGTGTAAGCCACTCTCCAAACATAAGAGCTAGTCTCTTTTTTGGAAAGTTACAGCTTTAAATTAATAAATGTGAAAGTAGGTTATCGTAGAAAAAAAAATTGCATCATTTATTAATTAATATAATTTTTTTAATGAGTATTTTTCTCAAGTGGTGTGAGGTGTTAGAGGGTTAAATTGGAAAATTGCTTCATTTGATTATTAAATAAAGACAATGAATAAAAATAGCCCGCTAATTTAGATTGATCACTGCGCTTCACTGTAAAATTTTATGTATTTAACTGAAGTCGAGTAAAAAAGTTTTCCCAGCATTGGATGTGATAGTGGATGGCACAAAAACCCATCTTTTACTGAGATTAGAATTCCGCTTGTAGTAGAAAACATATAATTTTTACTTAGAAGAGAGTGTAAAACGATATATTATTCTCACATCTAAATTATTTCGCACACTCCAGTATTTTATATTTCTTTAACATAAATTTAATTATTTATTTACAGACATTGTCCTTTTATACAATTCATAGCGTATTAATTTTACAGTATAATTATAGTTAAAAACATTTAAAATTTTTGAAAGAACCATTGACAAACATAAGGGAGATCAAGACAAGATATGAACTATTTATTTAGTGCTCGTTTGAATCGTTGTAAACTTAAACCCAAAAAAGTCCGGATCTTGTCTTGAGTTAACAATGCGACAAAGACGGGTCATTGGAGAATTAAGCTCGTAGTTTGTTCTATGCTGATCGATGAACAGTACCTTATTGTTTCTCAACCTACAAATCGGAATATGGAATTTTACCTGTCCCTGTAATGATGGCACGTCAATTATACCATTTAGTATGCCAAACATATATATGGAGTCAATATAAGTTCTACATTTTTGAAGACTAGACATATTTAACATAGACTATATCAGCATATAGTTACCTCTCTCTAGTCCAAGCATCCACGTTACTTTTCGAAGCAAGCGATGTTGGACTGATGATATAAAATCTGTGGCTTGGATCTAAATGCACCAATGTCAGTTTTTGTTTTCATTTTGCGGACATTTTGTAGAGGGGCGATGAAAATTCAAAAATACATACGTATGTATAATAAGGTTTTATTATTGTTGGCTGAGATATTACTCTCCTACTAATATTGCGGTTAAATTATTTTGTCCTTTTAGATCCAAGCCACAAACCATTTCGAACTCTAGCCTTACTGTCCTAAAAAAATCCGCGCGTTCTGGTGCTGTGTAGTAAATACACACACAAAAATGAGGGATTTAAAATTTTATTAATCAACTATGTTTGAAGTCAAAAGTGATGATATTAGAAATGTTTAAGCTAAAAACATGAAAAAACAATTTCGCTAACGCTCAGAGCGCCAGCAAGCGAACCTTCTTTACCGGAGCTTCGAGAGCAACTGGAGTTTTATGGCGGTGGTACAGGTTGGTGTGTGTCCCGCGCAAAATTGTCTTTCGCTCGCAAATATATCTTTAGTATCGAGAATGAGACGTAAAAAGAACTTGAGACAATCGTGTATTCAAGACAATGCCACACATTGCTAATCTTTATTTTTTACATAGGATTTATTGATTCTCTCGTAAACGTCAAAAAGTTATAACATAATTCAACAATTAGTAAATCAAACCTAACAAACTATCGAATTTCAATCAACAACACTATTTAAAACAACAAACTAAAATCAATAAATTAAAACCAATAAACATGAATATAATGCCAGTCTTTTGATTGTGTGGGTAATTTTTCTCAAATTTCTGATAAAACGCCTGTTTTGTGCCAACTTAGTATTTATTATCAATCGATAGGCAAATAAATGTAAATGTTATGTATGAAAGAAGGAATACCGAAAATCTTAACACAGTATCTATTATATTTACTGAGATATAAACGTTAAGTGCAACGTGTACTAGCTACACATCACCGGGAAGGGAAAGTTAAAATAGAAAACGATAAAAATATCGACAGATTGTTGAAGAGGATGTTAAAAGATGGTATCCGGGAAGAATAAGGAATATATTTCAGTGTGTGTCATAGGACGAGAACCCAGAACTAGTTTTTTCGACTTTATGGTTAGCTCAGGTAAAAATTCTGAAAAAGTCGACCTCGTGGTTTACTATTTGTTATTGAGTTTGTATACTGTGCCGGGGGTGCTGGGTTCGATCCCGGACAAATTTTAAAATGTACAAATACACAATGCAAAACAGTTAAATTGAGTCGGGTTGTGGTCCCGTGGCTGGTGATGCGGACTCACGGATCAGATGTCCGAGGTTTGAACCCCACTATAACCTAAGTTGATTTCCATTTTCTAACAGTAAGTTATTTACAACTCGTTGAAATGGCCACTGAAATTGATATATTTGGGTTATTTTTAAGAGCGCTGATATATATATATAAATAGATATATATAATATATATATATATATATACTTTAAAAGCATACAAAAAAAACAAGAGTATTTTGAGCGCCAATCGCAGGCGTCACATGTCGTTTTCATTTTTATTTTGTATATTGGTAATTCGTTTCTCTTTGTCATTTTAATCGATTATTCTATCATTTTTGCTATTTTATAAAAAAACTGAAAAATGCATAATTACGATTGTATTTTTGCTATTAAATTGATTGATTCTGAGCATCCAAAGGTGACAAACTCTTAAATTTCAAATAGTTTCAAATGGATTTGTATTTAATTCGAAGGCTATTTCCATTTTTGTGGAAATGTTTTGTTGGAGTGGGATTATATCATTTGCGATTTCCTTTTGTTAGTTATTTGAGTCTGACCTTTTTTATTCTGAGAGATTTAAATCTTCTGTAACAGCTTCCTACACGTAATATTACTAATGTAATCTTTTGTGGACACGTGGGTTTAACCATCTTGTTAATTAAATTATGTTTAATTATTGAATAACTATTTATGCAACGATTATTCTGTCGTAGATATAAACCGTTGTTTTGGTAGGTGTAATAGATTTGTTAAGGTATTTATATTAGTTTTGACCTCATTAAAAAATAAAAACATGTTTTCGTTTAATTCTTTCGATTTATTTACAAATTAAAAGTATAAATATCATACAAATTAAATATGTGTATTTTGAACATTTGAAAATTATATAAATAAATATATATATGTGAAATTGATTTGACATAAGACTGACTAAGGTATAACGCAAAATAGATAAGGAAAAATAAAGAGAAATGATATTGGATTAAAATGAAAAGAAATAAATAATTATTTCAAAAAAGGAAGGCACTCAAATGTTAAAAAAGGATATAGGAATAAAATATAAATATATACGTTTATAATATTATGTGAAATTAATTAATTCAGAAGAGGAAATCGTTTGTTTGTGGCATATGCAGAATATGGTATATTACAATATAAATAGAAACGTATGTTTCGGACATAAAAATAAGAACATGTAATAAAATTATTTGAAGAGTCATCGGTGATGGCCTCTTTAAATAACAACGTCTATAAACAAAAGGTGGCGGATATATGAAACTTTAAACTTAAAAGTGTCAAAATCCATTGAAAATATAAATGTTCAAACACAAAATAATTAAAATAGTAGTGATATATAAATTATAACTATTAGGTACCAACATAAAATAATAAGAGGTTGAAGTTGATATAAGGCGTTGGACGATTTTTGGCCTTTTGGAGTTAAGATGTGATATTTTTTACTCTCCTGTCATGACCTCAAGGAACTCTGAAAATATATAAATTGAAATCAATTATAATCACATATATCTCAAAAGATTTTTTTTTTCTTTTAAAAGGCACATGTAATGTAAGCATTGACATGACAGGTAATCTGCTTATAATCGCTTTACATTATGTGAACTTTGGTTATGCAGACAAATGTTTAGAATCTCATGGATTTATTGTGTCTTCAATAAAGCGATTTAAAGCATCATAAATAAAAAGGGAGTTAGTGACCGCTGTCAAAAAAAAAAAAACTTCATGCTTTGGTCACATATTCCGCAATGATAAGTATGCCCTTCTCCAACTTATTTATAAATACAATATTTTGTCTGCCTAATTATTACTGATTGATTTTTTTAAAAATAAATTTTAGGTTAGGGGGTTTAGCCAGAGCGAATTCAAGCTGGCTTATTATTTTCATGTTTTTTTTTTGAGAATTATAAAAATTGAGCTAAATGTTAAAACGTTGTATAAGGATAAAATGTCATTAAATATACCTTCCCAATCAACAGTTCCTGAGCCATCAGAATCAATTTCCTCTGGCTTATTATTTTCATGTTTTTTTTTTGAGAATTATAAAAATTGAGCTAAATGTTAAAACGTTGTATAAGGATAAAATGTCATTAAATATACCTTCCCAATCAACAGTTCCTGAGCCATCAGAATCAATTTCCTCAATCATCATGTCCAAATCTTCAGCTGTGATCTTGTTGTCCAGTTCTTTGAAGATTTCTCCCAAGACATCTGTTGTAATGTAGCCGTTACCTGAGACAAGGAGAAAGCTAAGTGAATACAGCATGTTTGCAATAAACTAGTTTTCTGCTACGCTCACAGATGTCAGTAGTAACAATTGAGAAAACTTTTGGCACCAGATGTCACTGTTATGTCATCAATTTAAATAAACTATTTATCTTATTTTTGTTGTAAATATAGCATAAAAAACCAACCGGAACATATCGGTAAGCTTCACTCAAAATATTGTACTTAAGAAAACATTTAATTATATACATAATTTGAAGATAAGTATAATAAATAGTACAGACAATAAAATTTAAAAAATGATTAATATCAAACGAGTGCAGGCGTGTATAATAAAAATAATATTTAAAAATATGAACTACATCTGCCGGTAATAAGACGAACTAATTTCCAGAGCTTTAAATAATGAACAACAGATAACGCTTTGAAAATTATATACTACTTTATTTTTAGAAAATAATTAAAAACTTTTTATTTATGTGTGTATTAGTTTTACTATGTTTTAAAAATTAATACCTTCTTTGTCATATAATCTGAACGCCTCTCTTAATTCGTGAACCATGGCTTCTTGATCTTCTTCTTCTTCTGTTAGGAAATTAGCAGCGAGTTGACAAAACTCTTCAAACTGCAATTCACCAGACCCTACAAATAAAAAAAATAATTGGTATTGATTTTTTTTCATTATCAAAATATTTTTTTTTTAACAAAAATAAATCTCTGCCGTAACAGTGTTCGAACACTGCCGTGACCAGGAGTCGAACCTGGGTTACCACGGCCACAACGTGGGGTCCTAACCACTAGACGATCACGGCTACCAGAGAAGGTGAAAGAAGCGTCAAATATTCTTATTATATCGTTAAGAACCAACCGTCAATTGACAATCTACGTAATTAATCGGCTTTAACAACTATAGGCTTAACAAATTTGGATAGTAGGTAAACAATGAAATTATCACAATAAAAACGGATTTTTTAATTTGATGTTTTTTTTTGTAGAACCATGAATTCTTTATTTATATGGATCAATTATTATTGTTTGTAAGAACGTTATGCCAAAAAATATTATTTAGAATATTTTTAAAGATAAATAAAAATATTTTTTTATCTATCTATACTTAATTAAGAAACAATTATTAGGTAGACAAAAATAAGTAACAACATAAACTAAACCGAAATATAGAGAACTTTATGTAGGGAAGGCTAGTCTGAAATGATCCCTCTAAGGGAAAAAATATTTTTTAAACAAGTTTACCTACCCATTTTTATTATTTTATAACTAACGGTGAAACTATGGTTCATAACTATCACTAAAACAATTTTTTTTGTTTTTTTTTTTTGTTTTTGCAGTGAAACATTAAAAAGGCATAACTCACAATGTAAATTGCGTGTAATTTCAATTTTTAAAAACTGTTATTCACGGAACGATATCTAATTAAAATTTCAAACATTTAAATAATATTTTTTCAATGAAAAAAAAATTCATTGGAGTGGTCTTTATCGTAAAATTATAAGTGTTTCTGTCTTTATAACAGAGTTTCCTTCAAGACCGTTTAAAAGAGACATTTTGATTATTGATTATATTATAGTTTACTATTCCTATTACTTTTTAAACAATACAATAAACATTGTCCAACGTCACTTTCCCCTTAATTAAAAAAAAAGTCATGTAAAAAAAGAATTATTATTTTACCTAGCTTAGAATGGAGTTTAAATGCTAGTTAGTCAGGGAAAGTTATAAAATATACATTAAAATGTAAAAAAAATATTGTTTTTGTTTTTTGTTTTTGTTGTTGTTTTATGTTTTTGATGAATTTACCGTCTTCGTCAACCTGATCGATAATTTCCTGCAGGGAATCTGCATCCACCTGTTGTCCCAACATCTCCAAGATGGTTCCTATCATATCCGTACTGATGACTCCGGTTTTCTCCTGATCGAAGGCGTCAAATGCATTCTTCAGAACTAAAGATTCAAAATAATAAATAAACAAAATGATTAATTAGTTTTCAAAATTAATTTCAGTTTTAAGAGAATAGGCGGTCTGAGAATTTTTATGAATAGGCATGTTTCAACATTTTTTTTCTGTCACTCTCTCGCAAATGCCTCCCTGGTACTGAGCGAAAAACACAACTGCTCGTCGGACTGATTTTGCCTATATAAAATCTAGAAAAGTGACTTTTTGCTGTCTCGTTTTTTCCGCACCCCAAAACTTCTTTTATATATATTTTTTTAAAGAATGAAATTTTCTGTTTCGGTACCTTTCCGTATTTAAAAAATATTTATTATATTTGTATACCGTAAGTCTGAAAATGGCATATAAAACTGGCCACTTTTTTGGTTTTGTTTATGGTCCTAGCTCCCAAAAGAAACAGTTTACAAAAAAAAAAATACATACAGGGTGTTCTTTAAACCCTGTCACATCCGAAACCACGATGATCAGTATAAGCAAGAAGACATATTGGCACATTGAAATATTTTTTTAGAATGAATAAAATTAAAAAAATACTAAAAAAAAAATGGTTGCTAACTTCTGCAGGGGAGAAACGAGGAGGGGGGAGTCTGACACACCGTTAACTGCGCGGCCGCGCCCCCCTCGCTTCTCCCCTGCAGAAGTAAGTAACCATTTGTTGTTTATAATATTTTTTTTTCCAAATATTCTTTGTTCTAAATATTTTTTAAAATATGCTCATATGTCTTCTTGCCCATACTGATCATCGTGGTTTTGGATGTGACAGGGTTTAAAGAACACCTGTATAGCCAATGATATCATAAATTTCAAAATTTATTTTTTAATACTACTATATTTTACTATTATTTTGTTGATTTTAATGATACCACTATTTTGTATATTTGATTATGTGTGATTCTTAATTTGTATAATTTATATTTTAAAAATTATTTCTGAATATCTTTTTTGCATTGTATTCTTTGGAATTTGATTATTTATTACATTTACCTTTATTTCTAGATTGTTATTCTATGTCATTATAATTTGATCTAATTAATTTTACTATGTATTTTTATTGTTATTTATTGTGGCTTGACACGGGCATAGCCTAGAAAGCCTTAATGAGTTCATAAATATTTAATTTTGCAATTTTGAATGAAAAAAAAAAAAAAAAAAAAAAGTGTGCCAAAAAATCACTGCTCTAGTGCCATAATCCAGGGAGAAAATAAAGGAATACGATCGTTTGACGAAAACTCAGACCGCCTTTCCTCTACACACTTTATTGAATTTAAAACTTAAATGTTAAAAAATCGCTTCAAATTTCTAGAAAAGACGGGATTATAAACATGTGAACAACAAATTGTCATTTCGCTATCACCCTTCACAATAAATAAATCTACACAGGTCGCAGTAACTTCAGGAACTTATTTAGCACCGAACTACATAATTAAGAATAATAATTAGTTTTATTATTAAAATTTAAAGCATGTACTTTGCGGTCAAACATTTTACTAAATGTGATTAAATATTTGTTTTATAAATCAGAAAGACTAGCCTGGGTAATTTTATGATTTAAATAGCTACGAAAGGAACATTGACTAATTCCTTATATTTCAAAGAATGGTAAATGAGCTACAATTTTTTGTGAATTATCAACACAGAATCATTCCTCAATCTTTTGATTTGACGAGCATTCAACAGTTCATGGGGGGTAATCGGAATAATCAATTAATTTGTTACAGGCTTAGTCGTTTTTTTTAATGTAAATTACAAAAATCTATACTCAAATGACAAACACGTACATATACCAATTTTTAAAATTAATTCAATTCGCTTGTTTACGTTCTGTGGTAATTACCAAAAATTACCACTTTTGCATTAGTTTATCACGTTAATGTAAATCCGTGCGATTATATTGACATGTCGATACATTTTATTGAAATAAACGTTAAAAGAGGAAAAGTAATACTCACGTTTAATTTGTTCTTTGTCTAGTCCCTCCTGTAGGGCGGCATCGTATGAAAGAAAAGTTAAATATTTAAGAATTAATATAATCAATAATATTATACCCATTATAAGCTTAATCGTTCTGAACTACTAGGCATACAATTCTTTGCCAAAGTGGGAGCCAATATATTACCAATAATCCGAAGCCAAAAATCACAAAAGTAAATTAGTTATGTAGGGCAATTATGTATATGCTTAAGTCCGAATATATAGAACTCTAGATTATGACGTCGACATCATTATTGTTTTGAAAAAGAAAATATGTGAGGCATTGCCCGACAAATGTTTTTAAAAAATATTTTTTAATAGCAGAATTTTGCTCAATGAAAGCCTGTCAACGGCAATATACTTTAATCCTTTGTTCACTGAACATGGATTTAGCAGAGTTTTTGGTTTTTTTTCGAATTGTGTTATTTATAGTTTAAAAACGATTAAGTCTTTTTCTTTTTTTTCTACACTCTTTACATAAAAAAATAGTGTCACAAATTTGTACTGCCAGGGAATTGCAAAATAAAAAGTTGTTGTTTTTCCCCTACAATATGTTTACTAATAAATCCAAACCAAATCCAAAAACGTTAACAGGTTCTAAATTATGAATCGAATATATATTTTAAATAACCATTAGTATTTCAATCAAATACTGATTTGAGTATACTATTTTTCTTATCTACTATAAAAAATCGGACAATTGTTTTGCCGAATTAAACCCATAAGTTAGTAGAATAATACTCATAGTCACTCCAAAACGTTAATTTGTAAAATACTTCAATTTAAACAAAAACAGATCATCTGTGTAACAAATCCAATATAATACACAAAAATATATTGAAACCATTAACAAATAATTTGAAATTATGAAACAAGCGTAATTGAATAACTTGTTAATATTATACATTTAAAATTACACAAAATCAAATGTATTATCAAATATATGTAAATTAAACAAAAATGTACAAATATAAAAATTATACATCATTGCTTGAGTATGTAATTTTTTTTTAATTTTTTTTAGTTAAAAATAAATATTTGCGTTCTTATGATTTACCCAAATATTTAATTTTGGGGGCCATTTTCAACGAGTTGTAAATAACTCACTATTCGAAAATGGAAATCAAGTTGGGGTAGAGTAGGATTCGAACCACGGACCTTTGGTCCGTGAGTCCGAGACACTAGCCACAGGACCACAACCCGATTACAAATGCTTGCAGGTTGGCTGGATTTCCTCCCTTTTCATATTAAAATTTATTGCAACAGAGAGGGAAAACTTTATTGAGAAGAAAATATGGAAGTCTTCTAGGAGGTCATAAGTCATGTAAATGCTGAGACTTTCATATTCTCTTTTCAATGATGTTTTCCCTCTCTGTTGCAATAAATTTAAATAAAATTATTTCTTTTAAACTTCGATTATGGGAATGGGAATGGTTTTTTTAAGGTTATAATGGTTATTATTGACGCAGCAGATTATCTTGTCCATATTTCATTGTGCATATAAAACGTTTGTCTTTACGTAATAATAGATATTTTCTATTAGTCATCGAAGTAAACAAAATCTTAAGTTACATTTTTCCACTTAGTTCATTTAGAATAAAGTTGTGACCTAAATAAACAAATTAAACACGTCACATAATAATTTAACATTTTAGGGAAAAATATTTTTAAAAACGCACCATTTCAGATTAGTTCACTTTTCACTTTGCACTGAGTATCACTGACTTATGAAGCACAGTAAGCAAGGGGTGATCTGCTCTTCCGAAATTGGTGGATGGGTAATTATACTGAAGATCAATGTCGACCACGGCATGCCTGGAATCCTTATATTTGGCCGTCGGATACCGATGCATTCAACAGGGAAAATGCAGAACCGGCTCTGTTGAAAATGTATCAAAAATACTCCAAAAAACAATTTTCGTAAAAAATCTTCCTTTTTATTAAAACCACCGTATATGATCTCCATAAATTCTCTTCAAGCTCAACTACCGGAAGACAACGTTTTTACACAAATTCAATAAATTTTTAACAGGTTTCGACGTCTTAAAAATGTCATGGCGTTCACTTTGCCGATTTTTACATATTATTTGTATGCGCGCGTAGAATCTCCATGAAAAATGCCATCACCATTATTTGGACATGTTATAAAACTAACATTAACATACGCATGAAATTTTTTTGAATCAATTAGTGTGTTAAACAACACAATATTTTCTCAGTCAAAATTTTTCATCATCATCTTACCTTCATGTAATAAAAATTATCGAGATACACTATACTAAAAATTATCAAGATATTTTTTTATGTCTACGCTCTTTATAGACGGTGAATTTATGATTCCAGCTAAAACGTTGTCGACCTCGTGGTTTAATAGTCAGTGCGTTTTCCTACCATGTAAGCGGTCTCGGATTCGATTCCCGACATGGTAGCTATTTATTTTAAAAGGTGTTTTGTCCCTAGACTGGTACCTGAAGCGTAAGACTGATCATATTACCTTTATGTAACAAAAGTTATCAAGATACGCTGCGATTGGTGTACTGATGCGATGCCCTATGCACCATTAGGTGCGGAAAGGGAATGCTTATGATGATAAAACTACTTTAAGTAAGGTACGCGTCCCTCAATGTGTTTAAATTAATTATAAAAATCATTTTGATGTGACTGTTCCGCATACGACAACATATCATTTTTCACGTGACACGTCAAGTCCTCCTGACATTTAGCACTTGGAAGAATACTCTGCGTAGTGATATCCTGGGGAATTGTTGACCGAAGTGATTTTTCATTGCCTTTTTGGGTTGAATTCTCTGCCGGGCTACCTCATTAACTGGAGATGTCCTGCTTTATGGCGTCGGACACTTGCCATTCATCATCTCTCTATCTGTTATGGTACTTATGTTGAAGCCAGGACATTTCACAGGGCTCGAGGGGCCTAAGATACAACTCATGCTCGCAAGGAAGTAAGAGGGAATGCAACTGCGCCAATTTTTGCATCATCGTGTCAGAAAAATATGCAACACCGTGACTCTACCAATATTTGAACTCCTACTAAACTCGATAAAACGTCAAAGTAGACACTATAGTAAAAGCAAGTAAGCCCCCTTTGGGAGGGTATTTTTAAACTGATTAAATCATGTTTGTGTTTTATTTTATTTTTTTAATATCTTGTTCTTGGAACAATAATTCAATTATTTGTCTGTATTTAAAAAATGTATATGAGTTGATAAATATCAAACGCCAGTATGCCCACAACAATCCACCACAATTTCCATGTGGACTTACTTCTGAATTGAAACAGAATTTATTGACAGTGTTTTTATTGTAATAATGACGACATGTTTTAATTGAAATAAAAGTGAAATGATGATTTTTTCCCACTACACATTGTAGAGCTAATGTCAAAATAAAATTTTGGGGAACATACTGGCGTTTGAAATTTATTAACTCATATGTCGTTTGGTATGTATCAATAGAAATAGTAAATTTATTTAAAAAAAACAATATATTATTTTATTTACTCTCATAAGTTCAACCCTGTAATTTGACCCCCTGACCTCTTAAGATTCTTGATATTTTTAACATAGTTTTCTTTCACTGGGATACGATTTGCACTGAGTGATCTACAAAATGTAGTAGATTGACATCCAAAAAGCACTTACACTGTAATCTAGCTGCTTAAAAAATTAGAGGCGTAGTAGTCATCAATCATCATCGACTGTTGACGATTACTGTTGTATTTTGAGTGACGGTGTCTTCTATTAATTACAATCAGTCATCAATAATTACTAGTTACTGAAACATAAAGGTAGTTTCTTCAAAATAGTATAAACATTCCGTTAATAATTTGGTAAGTTTCTGGTGCGTATTACTCGTGTTTTACATATAAATAATTAAAGTTTTATGAGAACGAACCATTAATAAATTTTCAATTAAATTGTAGCTTAATTTGGCTACACAAATTGACAAATGTTACTTATAAAGCACCTAGTTTAAATTTAAATATGAAATATCCTCATTCCAAACACAACGCAAGATAAATTATATCTAGAAACAAAATATAAAAAAAAAACCTAGCAAAAAAATTACGGATAAAATACCTTGTGAGTAACTAATTAACAGTTCTTTAGAATAATGCAAACGATTTTAAATCTGTACACAGAAAATGTTTTTTTTTTATTAACTTAAATTTGTATCTTTTGGGTGTTATTTTAATAGAAGACGGTATTTTCATGTTATATATTATATTCTTGTAGAACCAACAAAAAATGGATTCTTCATTTATTGCACGTGGCTATTTCTTTAATTTGGTGGTTTAGAAGTAAGTTTATATATTAAAAAAAAAAAACAAGGTAATTTGGAATATGTTTATATTATTTCTTTATATTATTATTTATCTTTCAAGCGGCCTCCGTGGTGTAGTGGTCAAGACGCTTGACTCACACACGGAAGGTTCCGGGTTCGATTCCCGGTGAGAACACACACATCAAATGTGATTTTTCTCAAGCCTGGGTGTTCTGTGATGTAATTCACTACTGTAATTGGGCCTCCTGGCCTGTTGTGGGGCAAAAAAAAAATGCTTGAATTTTAAAAATACTTGAAAATTAGCGATATATCAGTGCAGTGATAGGATGAATATTTATTCATAAAAAAATACTGGTTTGTTGTCAAATTATTTTTTTATACAATTTTCCTTCCCAATACACACCTCAAATAAATCCAAATTATCATCTTTGACTCTTTGATTTTATAGCTGTTTTGACAAAATTAATATAATGAACTTATTCATTAGAAATATTATTAGATCCGAAGTTATGCTTGACGTAAATTTAACTTGTATCATGCAAATTATTAATGTCAAGCTTTGAAGGAAGGTGATTAGCCCAAGTATATAATATTTAATTACGTAAGACGATAGAGTGGATAGACCTTAGTAATTACATTATTAGTAAGTATTCGTAGTACAGTTAACATTAACTTAATCATAATTCTCAATATTTTAGTTATAACATTGTATTACGTTTATGATACGAGTACAAGTACAGTATTTTGTCATTTTTTCCAATAAAACAGCGGCTTTTCAATTATTTTTCTTTTTTTATTTTCCTCTTATTTTTTGCTCATACCTACGTATAAATAACAACTTGTATTTCGTAATTACGGTGTTATTGAAAGCATAATTACAAGGATATATTTATTACTTTTCAAGTCAGAAATTAGTTTTGAAAAAAAAAACCACCAAGGCGACCAAGGGCTTTTTGATACGTAAAATTATTGTTTTTTAAATTTATTTACTTTAAATCAAAATGAGCTATGCCTTAAAACATGAATATTTCAAAAATCACTAATTCATGATTTTTTTTAAAAGGTTTTTTTATTCACGGTTTTAGGTAAAATATAATATTTCGAAGAACAGTAAAACAACATTTTAAATAAGGAAAAACGATTTTGTAGAATAATGTTACAAGAAAAATAATATGAAATAAAACACGTAAAATATTCAAATATTTTTTTATGAGCAAATACATACATTTATGATACAGGTATAAATATTAGATATACATAGAAAATAATAACATTACAGGTAAAAAGAAAAACGCAAAGAAACACATATACACATCTTGAAATATATTTATACATAGGCATATAATTTAAGTTAATAAATATATAATATGCAAATACGTAATTAAAAACCATAGGAAAAATTATACATATCAAAAACTTCATACATTGGATAAATAAATTAGAGTGGACACAATTTAATTACAATATTAGTAGGTGATTCAGTAGGTTGTGTTTCGAACGAGATAATGTTAAAATTTCAGAGTAATAATTCGCTCCCGCTCATAGAGATGCCTTTTCGCTCGATTGCATAGAACAATAGCGTTACTTATTTTTCGCTTGGTTTTTGGTTGTGTTGTGTAATGAACGGTTTCGGTTAGCGCTTGCAATTTTCGACCTGAGTACCCCGGCCCGTTGTATTGCTGTAAACTGCTAACTTCGTGATTGAAAATCATGAAATGGTTTTTGTCTATAGGTGGGTGGCGTAGTATTACTCTGAGGTTAGAATAGTACTCATTAAGGAGAAAAATAACCAAAAGATAGACACTCATTAATTATGTTTTCAACCCTAATAAATACAAATGTAAAAAACATTAACAGATATAATAATATAAGTCAGAATATGATAATATAATATATAAATATTTTTTGTATCGGGAGTGGTGTCAATGGAAAAGGTTCGTTTAGGTAAAAATAAGGTAGAATAGGGTCGTATAGGTTAATTTATTAAGTTTATGTATATTAATAGAATGAACAAAATAAATATTTAAAAAAATATTCAGTAACTGAATCGCAGCGTGAGAAATTGAATTGTATTTAATATGTTTCTTAGCTTTAAATTATGACGAAAATATTTTTTTTCATATTTGAATCCGTTGCCTCTTTCAATGAGGAAAAATTAAATACGAAACTCAATTCTCATTTATTCACCAGTCATAACTTCCAGGAATTCTGAAAAAAAAGTATATGTCATCAATTATTATTATCAAATTAAAACACGGCTTTTAAAGTAAGAATTTGTATATATTGCGTAAATTGCTTTGTCAAATTATTTCATTATCAATTCTTCCATTCGTCGACTTTTGTGAAGTAAAAGCTATATTTTTTAGTGATGTGAGAGGTATTGACTTGGTTGTAGTGAATTGAATTTGTAGGAAATTAGATAATTGGTTATTTTTTAAAGCATATTTTACAAAAATTTGACAGCTGCCAGCCAGTTTCGTTTCTGTGGAAACGTAAATATGAACTAACCAAATATGTGTTTCGCTTTCTCCCATGAATGGTTGCAAGTGTATTGTGAATTGCCAGACCTTTTATATAAAAAAAATCATTGATGGTATACCACGGACTCACAAATCAGAGGTTCCATTTGCCAATACTGAGTTATTTACAACTCTTTGAAAATTACCCCATAAATATAAAAAGAAACGCAAACAATTTTAAAATAAATTATTAAGTTCAATGCAATATTTTCATCATCTCAGATATATATATATATATATACATTTTGATAATTTATTTAGCGCCATTTTTGTGAAAATCACCTCAAGGGCGCTGTACAATAAATAAATATCCCAGCACGTCTTGCAGCTACAGAGCGCATGGACTGTTGGGTTTCTAGTTCTTCGTCTCTGGAACTAGATTACAGCACGTATTGCAGCTACATAGCGCATGGGCTGTAGGAAATCTAGCCCCTATTTAGATTTTTTTTATTTGACAATGAAGTTTAGAGTTTAAGTGATATTTTACAAAAACGAAATGAAAAACAAATTTATAAAATAGAAGTTAGATAACAACAAGTCTTGCAGCTACTGAGACCCCATTTACTAAATGTAGATATTTGATAGTTGAAGCTAGATTATTAATTGGGGGGATTTTTGAACACAGTCCGATGTATTCAAATATGATTCCACACTCCTTCTGTACTATTCTTGATTCTATGCTCTTAAACTATCAAATTGTAATGCATTTTCCTGAATAAAAGAAAATAAAATAAAGAATACTACGTTTAACGGACGTTTATTGTACAAACTACCAACTTGCAGGCATTCTACAATATTGCTTGGCAAGATCGTAGCTAGTAAGGGAATAGCAGGTATATTTACTATCACTATATTTACTACTGACAGGCGCCGTGGCGCAGTTGGTAAGACGGTCAACTGTGATACTGGCGTCGCGGGTTCAATTCCCGCCAGTTGCAAGAAAGAAACCCAAGAAAGATTTTTTTCTCAATTGGTCTGGGTGTTGTGGTGTATGTTTCACTACCTCCTTCCATATTCCCTCTATCCCACCTGCTGACAAGCCTCCAAATAGAGGCTTAGCCGGTTATCACTTTAAAAAAAAATATAAAAAATACTTCGGTGGTTCAAAACTCCTGGTGTTTATATGTTTATAATTGACTGTATTTACCTTCCCAGTCAACGGTTCCTGATCCATCGGAGTCAATTTCCTCAAGCATTGAATCCAAATCTTCAGTTGTGATCTTGTTATCAAGTTCTTTGAAGATTTCTCCTAAAACTTCTGTTGTTATGTACCCGTTACCTGTAGACATTTCAATATGGAAGATGCGTTACACAAAAGGTTGATGCAATTGTTTCAGATATATGAATCGCGAACGTGAATCTATAAAAAAAATATAAAAAAATCTAACGGTTAACGCGTTTGCCTACAATGCAAGAGGCTTAAAGTTCGTTTTCCAATATGATTTACATAAAATGTTTATTTGAAAGGTGTTTTTACACTTAAAATTTTTAAAGTCCCTTCGTGTTAAAAAAAATCATGTCACGCCGCAATTAGCGTAATAAAGTAGTGCTTTTTGCAACACTAGATTTAGATAAAGTAATGATGATGATAAAAATATAAGTCCACACATGTTTTTATATCGAACAAAAATAGTGACTCGGTATGGTCCAATATAGTATCTTAAACAAAATAATCAAATAATGGAGAAAACAAAGATAGGGGAGAATGGGGCTAGTGTGGACAGTTCAAAACCGAGCGTGAATTCGAAAGAAAAAATGCAAAAATTTACATGTACATGTAATACTAATACGATAACCCTTTTTGGTATGATTTGATTAAGCCTTCTGTCAAATTTTGAGCGGTAGCCACGCATTTTTGTTTATTTTAATTTTTATTTCATTGGAAAGCCAACAGACATTTATAAATTTATAAGATACAATTATACCATAAACACATATCATAAAGTCTAATTAGAGGCTTCCAAATAACGTTGTTATTGTAAATATTGCCACATAAAAATAATACATAGCATAAAATAACTAATCATACAAAACTTATAATATTACTAGAAATGTAAATGTAAATGTAATACATATTATTCAAAATATATCTACTTTTGAATATTGGTCACATAGTTGCACATTATAATATATAATACAAATATAGTTGACCATACAGTGTACATTTATAATGTGCCTACATACTGAACTGCACATAACTTGAATTATTTTTGGAAATTTAACTTTTCAAGGAAGTTAAAGATATGTTATTAATATCAATACAATTTAATTTCTGATTACACCACCTAAAAGTGTTACTTTATTAAGTAAACAAATTCGGACTTACATTGTCTGTCTTTGGTATTCTGATGTGAGTGTCAGGGTATAAAAACGTAAATTTCTTATGCCTTTATTTGTTATTATGATTTTGAGATGAACAAAATACCGTATTTTGTAATACCGTACAAAATACGTACAAAATGCGTCACGGTGTGAAGGGGCTAGTGTAGATGGAAAGAAGGGGGCTAGTGTGGACATGTTCACTGTAGCCCTATTTTCGGATAAAATATATTCGAACATTCATATTAATCTTAATAGATATTTAAGGACAGTTCGCCCTTTTGAACGATGGGTGCAAAATATCAAAATATGATGTGAAAAAAGCGCTAAAACATGTTTCGAAGAAAAAAAAAACCTATACGAGAGACAGCACTGCAACATAACTTGATGAAATCTATGCAGCATAAACGAGAGAAGACGATTAAGGATAAAATCATTATCTCAACACATCAATTTACATTTTGATGATTTAAGATGTACTGATAAAGAAAACATATTTTTTCAAAACTTTCACCTCCATTAACAGCCGGTAGAACAAAACGAGCGGTTGGCAATATGACTTTCAGGGTGGTTTTTTCTTTGTACAGTGAATTATTGATTTATTTACGGACTTGTTCATTTAGCTACAGTAAAATACGCTGAAAATTCCTTTCGTTTAAAGATACAATCAAAATGAAAAAAAAACAAAAAAAAAAAACTAGTGCAAAAGAAGAATATAATGACCTCGAGACAAGATCTGGTGTAAGTATTTTAAGTAGACGTTTTTTTGTCTTTGTTCCTATCCTTTTCAAAATGTTTATTTTTTCGTTTGTAGTTATTTTTCAAGTATTTATTTATTAAGTTCTTTTTTTATCAAAAGTTTTTTAGTTGAAATCGTAAGGAAGATATTTTGAAATAAATTAAACCGTTTTCACTCTGGCCCCTACCAACAGTTTAAAGTGGACGCGTATTTTCACTTTTATAATGCGATGTAAAAAAATACTGTATTTCTTACTTAAAAAAAAAATTGTGATGGTGTATACTGATGTAATTTTGTGGGCATTTGAATATTTTTTGGCACGATTTCGATGCTCTATAAAGAATATGTTCACCTTAGCCTTCTTCTCCCCTACTTTAAATGATTTGATGTACCTAGTCATTTGTAAAACGATAAAAATAATCGAACATCTATGATCTTCGTAAAACCACTATCACTATTGTAATTTACTTATTAAAGGACGCATAAGGCACTGTATTCCTATAACCGCAGCGTATCTCAACCATTTTTTGTTACTCATAACGAAGATTAAGAAACATGTTAACTGTGTGATTTTTACCTTCTTTGTCGTACAATCTGAAAGCTTCTCTCAATTCCCTTTCAATAGCTTCTTGATCCTCTTCTTCTTCTGTGAGAAAATTGGCAGCTAACTGACAAAATTCTTCAAACTCCAATTCTCCCGAACCTTTTGGAAAAATGCTCAAATTAATTATCGTTTTGTATTGATTAAAAAAATAAATACTTTTGTGTTTTTTGTTAAAAATAATGCTTCTAAAATTTTAAATATCGAATTATGCTTGAAACCATGTATAAATTCTATTCTAATATTAATATATACGTACGTATTTAAAAAAATAAATAAATTATGTTTTCGTTATTTAAAAAAATATGTTTTATCATTGAAATGTGAAATCACTGTGAATGGAGTTATACTAAAACAACAAGGGGAATTTGTGTATCTGGGAAGTATGTTCACTAGGGATGGAATGACTGAGAAAGATATTGAAAGGAGGGTGAGTGCCGGGAACAGAGTGAGCGGTGCACTTAAATTGACGATCCAACAAATACTTGAAGATGGACATGTCAAAAGTCGAAATAATCGGCGCGCGTGCATGAGAAGATCTATGAATGTAGGGGAAGCGAGATCTGTATGCAAAGATAGAGTGTTGTGGCGTTCTATCCTCTCTGCCTACCCTTACGGGGAAACGACGTGATGGTTTGTTAGTTTGTTTGTTTGTTTTATGATAATTCAATATTAATTTGCTATACTGTTTTCGGAATAGCATAACTTCTATTCTTTTTAAACAAATATATTTTGTTTTTTTTTTGTTTGTTATTGTACAGCAATGTAATTATAAAATAATTATTTTTTTTGAATTTCACGATGTCAATTATTATGGCTTAACATAAGCACAGCCTAAAAAGCTAAAGTAAATTCGGGTATGCGTTTACTGTACATACATTTGAAATGAATTAAAACGTTAAAAAAATGCCTTAAACAACTTTGTTATGTCAGACTTTTTACATTTTATTTTATTCAAACCTAACTTAAAACGCACGACTTTTTTTTATCAATTGAAAATTTAGATTATTAATATGTAAGATTGTTTTCTAAAATATGACGAGCTGTCACTTTTTGACCACTCATTGAACACTATGGACTGACAAATAGTAAACAGACGAGCTATATCATAGGTATAGATAAAATGGATAAAGCAAATTGTGTTGCAAATATCTACAAACACAATAACAAACTACTAGTTTAAATAATAAGAAACTTACCATCTTCATCAACTTGGTCCACGATTTCTTTTAGTGTCGCTTCATCTAGTTGATGTCCTAACATCTCCAGAATAGTTCCAACCATTTCTGTGCTAATGACTCCTTTTTTCTCTTGGTCGAAGGCATCAAACGCATTCTTCAAAACTGTCGAAGCACAAAAAAATATTCAAATCGAATGCCGTCCTAAAACGCATTTTAATAAATGAGTTAGTGTTTATTTTATTGACTTAAATCAAGGGCTGATTTGAGTCTCGAGATAATTATTTTATTTACTTTTTGAAAAAATGAACATCAATGTATTTAAAATATATTCGCTTGGAAATAATAGGGCTAATCATTATTCAGATTTAAAAAAAAACAGAACTCAGATCAGAATTAAATACGGGTTAATTTAAAAAGACAATCGATTTTTTAATAAAAAAGGAAAACATATTTGAGAAAAGAATGAGGAATTCTTGGCGTTAACATATATTATGTAGGACAGATCGAGGCTTATTAAACAAGGTTTTGCGAAAACAGTTTAGGTCTTAGTATATTTAAATATTACAAATTATGTCTTTTAAAACTATTAACTTATTAACTTGACTATATTTGCATCAAAAATGATTGGCAATAATATTTATCACAAGACAATACATTTCTTTGTACTTGTTTGTGGAGTTTTTAATTTACTTAACAGGTATTATCTCTTCATCTTCTCTTCTCTTAAACATTTGTTTCTTCACGTCCTTCTTTTTGGACTGTCTAGGTACTTTTGCTTTTCTTTATGCTTTGTTCAAGAAATTGCGCTTTTCTCGGGTATGTAGGTCAGAACAGTTTATTTGCTGCTGCTTCGCAAGGAAGCGGATTTCCAAAGGAATTAACCCATAAAATTTTGAGTAATTATTCTTAAAAACCAAATTTCTGGTTTTTACGAAAAATTTTATGTGAAATAGTTAATTGCTTAAATAGACTAGCTTTCAGTACTGTTTTTGACTTGTTAACAAATTAACTCGAATATGTGATTCTGTATATTGTGTAAACATTTGTCGCTTTTTGGATATTTTCATTATTGAGGACCTCTTCTTTCCTTTTGTAATTTTGCATCATAAAATGAAGACAAGTAATAAAAAATTAAGGTCAATTCGGGTAGTTTAAGTAACGTGAACACCTGAATTCAAAAGCAAACTTACCTGAATTTCCTTGAGGAACATAAGTTATGCCACTAAATATAATTTGAAGTAAAAGGTATCTGTTAAGCCGTAATCAAATGACCTAGTTTTTTTTTGTCTCAAGTGACCCCTTCCCCAAATGTTTCGTATTATATTGAGATACCTAAAAACTATTAAATACAGATTTTTTTGGACAAAATAACCGAGTATGTACTATATTTTTCAAGAAAAATATACCCTCTCTACTGCCGTAATACCAAATACGAAAGTAAAAAACAAAAAATGCGACAAAACGATTTTTTACTTTTGAGTGGATGAACAACTTTGAGCACATGCACTTAGATTTAAAGCCGGTCGGCTATTGGTGAAATAGTGGCTGGGTTCCCTATGCTCCCATTTTATTTCGCATCCTCAGCTTTTGTTTTTCATGCAGCGTGTGAGTGCTGGTATGGGTGGTTCTCTTAACCCCGCGGCTCAAGTGACACCACTTTGCTCTACTGTTATTGGCTGGTTTAAGTGATCACTTTACAAAACCTGTGATATTTATTGCCCATTTTTGAATTACCATTTGACATTTATTATTTAATCTCTTAATTTTTGTGATGAGTTCTGAAATACTGTATAATTTAAAAAAAGTGAAAATGCGATTTATTAGTAAATTTATTAAAATTATTATATCTACACCCAATGGTGTAAAGGGAACTGAATTGCTACACCAAATAAAGCGTTTGTCGATAATTTATTACATGCAGGTAAGACGTTCAGTCTTACGCTCTAGATCCAGCCAGGCACAATTAAATATAGCAGTGAAAAAACACATTTTAAATAAATACAATACATATTTCATATTTAAATTTCTGGGAGTCGAACCGGGGACCATAAACATGCTAAGTGAAAACTGTTATATGTTATTTACATAATTAATATTAATTCATTATTAGTATGAAGAATAAAAAGTACTTACGCTGAATTTGTTCTTTATCAAGGGCCTCCTGTAATACGAAAAAAACATATATTCATTAATATTAATATTTGAAAAGCTGATTGCAGTATTAAATAAGATAGTTAATTGAAAATAAGAAATCAAGTGACAAAAATTGAAGTAATAAAGCTTTTTGTATCATTTACACAAAAAACATTTTTCCAATGAAACCCAATTTATAAAAATCACTCCTTATTTTTTTTTTTAAATGAGTGTCGTAAACAATTGTTTGTTTTTATATTTTCAGTTACAAACGTATTCTAAATAAATCGGCGTTAAAATAAAAATATTCTAATTAAAAACAAACAAAACGATTAGTTCTTAAACAATATATTTATTAAATATATTTTATGCCACTTCTACGATTTAATAACACTTTTTTGTTTTGTTTTTTTTCATAAACGCACCATTTCGATTTTTCACTTTATTACGCGCTATCTAAACTTATTAGTTCACTTTTTCTGTTTGCAAAGCTCAGTTGTTTGGTATTGATACGAATGAACGAAGAAAAAAGGCTTTTTATATAGAAGACCAATGACGGTCGACACATAGCTTTGAGCGTAACGTTTGTTGCTACTAAATATCGTAATCTGGACATTTTAAATAAAGTCTAGTTAGTTTTTTTTTTCTAGAGGATTCTTAAAAAGTTTTTTCTACGAGTTATAAATGAATAAGCATTTAGGATTATTTTTTAAAATAATATAAAATAAAATAAAACAATTTAAACTTTTTAAAAAGAATTGCATTTTATAATAATTTGCTATCAAATAATAATTATCATACCCCTAAATGCACCTGGTGGTGTATAAAGCACAGCATTGGTACACTTAATGCAGCGTATCTTGATAATTAATAACATGAAGAGGGGGTAATTAGTGTATATTTTCCGGTGCAAGACCAGGGACGATGAAATACCGCAATTTAAACAAACATTGCACGTCAATCTGACAGGAATCGAACCCGGGATGTAAAGCATAGTAGGCGATCGAGACAGATAGTGTAAAGAGGCTCTCATGCTATTTCACAAAAAAAAAATATTTTTCATCCACCCAGACATGGATATGGCCTAGAATACGCAACCATAAATAAAATAAGATTGATGAAAATTTTATTCTATTTACTTTGTTCACTGTGTTCTCGCTCTTTATATAAATAGTTCATTTTAACGCTTTTACAGTAACATGTATGCTAATTGAAACAAGTAACCGAATCGGGAAACAAATTATTAAAAAAAGTATTTAAAAAATTAACTAAAAAACTTATATTACTACACAAAAATTAAAGCTATCGAAATATCATTTTTATAATTAAATTATGCCAACGCGGACGTATAAGGGTATATGTGATTTTGTTTTTTAGAGTTACTCAACAAAAACTTTTAGACAACGCTATATTAAGTCAATTTTATTGTTTTTAATAAAACAATGCTGATCTAACAAAATTAGATGATTTTCACTGGAATCTCGTAACGATATAGGGATATACCATTTTAGCTTTTAATAAAAAAAAAAAAGTTTTTTTTCGTTTGCATGGTAAATGCCAGTCAACGTGGGCACAATTTAATTATTATACTGAAATATACGTGCACTCCTGCTGATTAACAATAACCGATTGATTGAACGAATTTCTCCTTTTGTTTTTGTCTTTTTTACATAAACACCGCATTTGCATGTTTTGCCTATTTTTACAGATTTTGGCATATTTGACTGAAAACCTGCTGATGAGGGGGGGGCGGGCATATTAATATTATTATTTTATTTACATAAACGATAAAATGGCCTTTTACAAAACTTATAAAATAAACATGTTTGGTTAAATCATTAAAAAAAAGAAAAAATTATACGATCTAAAAACAAAAACTAAACGTACAAATTATTTAACGCACTCAGAAAAAGTGTAAAACAATGAAAAAAATATTATATAATACAATCTTTTATGGATTAAAATTTAAAAAAAACCATGAAGTAATGTTTCATATAACAATTATTCAAACATTTTAATTACAATTCACCATCTTTAAAAAAGTTAAATAGGTTTGCTCAATAATAACAATATCCTACACTAAACATATACGATACTTTGATTATTATGACTATTGCCGAGTTCCTGGGGTCTATTTAATACGACATTACATGTATATACTGTCCGTGATTTGTTGCTATAAAACGGTGGTGTGTATCTAGTAATTCCTCTAGGCACCCTGAAGTTGTTAAGATTATGATATTGGCATATTGTCCGGCCTAAACAATGAAACACACGGCTCGTATGAGCTTAAATTGAACTTTGAATTGCCAGAGATGTTCCCACAAAAACTTAGGGAAAAGTTTGAAAACATGTTACAAAACGACCCTGGCTTCGAACCTTTATGTCAAATAAAAAGTTTTATTAATGGCGGGGAGACAATACGCGTGAATATAGCGTATTATTTCAACCATTGCCCGGTAACCTTGGTGGACGTGGAACGTCCATTCTAAATTTAAACTAATATTTTGACTGATTAAGTCGCAGCAGAAAATTCAGAAAAGCACATTATTGTTAAAATTAGCAAAAACCGAATGTTTACATTGATTTTTCCTGATAAATAAACAATAGCCGTAATGTTTAAAATATTTTGTGTTAAATATTTTCACACTTTACCTTGATATTTTAAGCATTATTCATACGTATATTTGTTTTCATATTTCAGCTGTTTTATGTTGCATTAATCAAGTCTATAAAAATCAAATGACACACCGTAAAACATTTACATTTCACATAGTTTTTGTGAAATGATATCTATTTTTATTTTGATGTTATCTTTAAAAATAATACATATCAGTTATCAATAAAATGTTGGTAAATAATTAAGAACTGTATTATTATTTTTTTCTTATTTAGGGCCTACTACCAAAACTTGATAGTATCGGCCAAAAACAAGTTACATTAAAAACATAAGAAAAACATAAAACAGACTGGAATAACAATATAGATACAAACAAAAGACAAGAAAAATATAAGTACAAGAATAACATCAAAATATCAATTGTAATAATAAAAACACATATCCAAACCAATAAAAATTTCAACATAAATTGAAATAGGCACTAACAGGAAAAACCCACCAAAACCTAATAGTGCTTATTTAACAGAAAATAGAAACTTACAGTAAAATTAGAAGGAAGATAGAACTTAATAACTAGAAAAATTACAACAAAATAATCAAAATATTAACAAACTTAATCTTATATTAATTATAAATTATAACTATTAAAATTAAAATTAAAAATTAAATGTCGGAAGTAATAATGACAAAATTTTTTATATAAACCTAAAAATGTAAGATAAATTTATTATAAAAAAATAAAGAACTGAATGAATAACTGTATTATATTATAATTTTTAATGTAGGAGCGGTTATTTTAAAGTTGTAAAAAAACAGTTCCAAATATTTTTTTTAAATGCCGATACATATTTTATGTTTTTTTTCTTCGTAATTACGTTTAAATACGTACCTGTGTGACATATCTGACCCATTACATTCCCTCGCCTGAATTGATTGCCGTTCCCTGTCATCATTTAAATGCCGACAGGTAATTATATTCAAATTCAAGATGACATATCAATAGTAAAGTTTTTATAGTCGATTCTCAGACACTCTGTAGACAGCTGTAATTAATCAGCGATTTTCTAAAGGAATTGAAGTGCAAGTCCGGTTATTTTTGTATTGATTTTACAAAACAGTTCGTATACTTTTGGAATAAAAAGTAAGTTATTTTAGTCGGACAGTTAATTAATAAATTTCGATAAAAACAAATATTAATATTTCCGTAACGAAACTCTTTCGGGAACCTGTTACGGGGTTCACAAAATATTCGCAGTACATATTCGTCGGTTGACAGGTAAAACTCATTAAGGCTGTTGTCTCATCAAAAGTAAGAAAATCATGCGATTTCGTGATTTTAAAACGCTGTTTTTTATATATTTGCGAAATTTAAGAAATAATGAATAAAAAATAAAAATAAAAACCATATTTTTAAAGGTATTTCTGTTAAAAAATATACTCAAAAGTTATATATCCCTAAAATATATTTACTTGAACGGCAGACGCCTTTTAATATTTAGAGCAAATTTCGGTACATTGATTCTCATTTAAAAACTAAGTACTAAAGTAAAATTATTTCGAATGGTTTAAAAATAATAAATCGAGCAAAATAACTGTGGGAGCAAAATCTTAAATTTTTGTTAACAAATTACAACAGGGATAGAGAATACCTTAAATAAGGGAATATGGAAGTCTAGGCATTAAGGGCTTATGATCTGTCATTGGCTGGTTTAAGTGGCCACTTAACACACTGTGTAACATTCACCATTTTGCATGTGTAACATAATTTTTTTGTATTTGAAATTAAATTCAAGCATTTTAAATTACGGGAATGTTGAGGTATTTTTCTTTTATTCTACGTGAAATTATGCCCTCAATAATCGTTAAAAATTAAAAATCAAAATATTTGAATGCATACCCTTTTATAGAAATAATACATTTTTTATTGTAAATATTTCATTAAGTATGTTTTCGGCATGATATGAAGCTATTGAGAACATAGAAGTACAGGAATTTACAGAACTTAAGATCTGTCATCACCTGTGTTAAGTGATCACTTTGCATACTGTGTAAAATTTATCATTCTGCATATAGCAAGTTGAATATTACGATACAGAACATTTTTTTTTTAATAAAAAAAGGTAAGTACTTAAGTTCTAATTATTTACTCAAATATTTTAATTTTCCGACCATTTCCTAACAGTGGTAAATAACTTGTACTGGAACAATGGAAATCGAGTTGTGGTAGTGTGGTATTTGAACCTCGGATCTTTAGTCCGCGAGTCCACAATACTACCCTGGACCACAACCCGGTTTTGTAATATGTGTATAGGTAATCTAAAAATGCCATACGTAAATATGGAAGTCAAGTAGCTATTGGTAGAATAATGAATATTACCCGGTGTGTAAAATGATAACTTGACCCAGTCAATAACAGATTTTAAGCTCTGTAAATGCCTAGACTTCCATATTCTCAACCGATTCATCTCTGACGAAAAAAAATCTCAAATAATTATTGTGGCTTGTGGTCCCGTGGCTAGTATTATGGACCCACGGATCATAGTTCCGAGTTATGCATCCCACTCGATCAAATATTGATTCCCATTTTCTTAAAGTCAGTTAGTCAAAATAAAAACATTTGGGCAAGAAATATGAACCCAAAAGTTTCCTTTAATTAATAAATAAAAATCCCGCCACTGAATAAATCAGAATTTCCCTACAAATATTTAGATATTCCAAAAATACTGATATTAACTAAATTAAAATTTTTTGGACGTAAAAAATTTTTTTTTTAAATTTTGTCCCCATTCGTAGTATCATAAAGAAATCTGTCAATAATAATATTGTTTACATAAATAAACATATTTAATTTTATCAGTCCTTCATTTACCTGAATGATGTAGGAAAATAAATATAAATGTGAGCTCATGATGATCTTTACCATCAAGCAACATTTTAATGACTATTAATAATTTTAGTATTACAGTCGACTTTAGCTAATTCAACCTGGTGAAATTATTGCATTAAATTAATTTGTAGCTGCTTTTGAATCTGTATGTAAGGAGTTTATTCATTGCAAAGATAAGAAGATCAAATGCATGAATTAAAATCCACTAGTGAGTATAATTAAAGACCTTGTTTAATACAGTCTATGTTTGTCCAAATTTTTGTAGAAAAGGACTGGATTCAACCCCCTAGGGAGCTATTAATATTTTATAAAAGAAATGAAGAACATTTTAGAAAAGGAACATAAAAGTCTAGGCATCTACAAAGTTTATGACCTGTCGTTGGCTGGTTTAAGAGGCAACTCTACACACTATAAAATTCACTATTCTACCTATATTTGAACATTTATATTCCTTCAATTCTTCTATCTGTTGATGTTTGCAAAGTTATTGAGCTGAAATCTTCAGATGAATCTCACCTGCATCAATAAAGGTTTTGGCTCTTTAACCTCAACCAGCAATTACTGGGAAAATTTGTAATTTTTTACAAACATGAAATAAACTGTTACCTGACATTACCTTACGAGCAACGCTGCTCTAATATGTTATTTAAGAAACAGATTAACATGTTTTCATTATCATAGGGGGAGAGGGGAGGGTTGGGGTAGCCACGGCTTGCCCACGCAGCTTTAAACTGATATTTTAGTTTGGTATCATTAAAACTTATTTTTCTTCATAGTAACAGTTTAATTTTCTTATGGCACTGTTGAGTGTTATAGCTGTTTAAAAAGAATAACCATTTTTAAATGACAGTTTCAATTACTATTACTAACTCTAGAAGTGACTGAGTTGGACTTACACCAAGCAACAGTGTCGCTTAAATAGTTGTAAGTTTTGTCGTACGCTAAAGCGTACGTCGACGATTTTGCTTTAAATTTTTAAAAAATAAAGCAAAATCGTCCACGTCATATTACTGTTAGAAATTTTATTTTGTCGCTATTTTGGCAATAGTTGATTTTTAAATTGAAATATTAACACTCAAGAATTAAAAATTATTCATTATTTTACCGAAAGTATGTTTAGTACCGTCAGCATATGTTGAATTTTTGTATATCTTCCACGTCTCAATATTGTCCTCATTCCCCTATTCTGAACTTTTTGCATGATATTATATTGATTTTCAGTGCTCAGAAAGAGAACACCAGAAGAATAATTGAAATGCGGCAAAACAATTGCTTTATAAATTGGATTACTTTTATTTCAATTGACGTTTTTCTATTAAAAAATCCTACCTTTTTGTAAATTTTGTAGTTGATATACTCAAAATGTGATGAACATTTTAGCTTATTATCTATTATTACCACTAAATATTTTATTTATTTTACTCGATCTATATTTTCCTTATGAATGTTTAGTTTATTGCATTCTTTTATTTTCTTTATTGCTAACCATCATGAATTTACTTTTTGAAAGATTTAATTTTAATTTATTTATATCCAACCAATAAGATATTTCATCTAAATCTTTTTTCATCTTATTGCAAGCATCATCAATATGGTTTGAGAGAATCGTTCATTTTCTTTCCCGTTGTCTGTGGTTTCGTATCGTCTATTCCTGGGTCAATGTCTTAATCTATGGTCGCTCTGTCCGTTTCCGCCAATTTGGTATCCCGGTCATCCATGGATTTTGTTTTTTCATAAAGCTCATAATGCACCAGGTAGGTGTTACCTGGACTCCAGAAATCAATAGAAACATAATAAGAGTTTTAATGGTAGGTAAAACTCCAATATTATGGGTTCTGAATTGATTTCTGGAGTCCATATTATGAGAGATCTGTTTGTTATCTCCTGGTGACCGGGTGACGCCTTTATTTGATATTAACCGGTTGAAACAGGCTTGCTAGAGAGGAATCTTGGAATCTGAGAGCAGTGTCATCGGCAAAAAGTTTAAGGGAAGAATATTTTAAGTATTTAAAAATATCATATAAATAAATAATAAAAAGTATTAGCCTCAACACTGATCCCTGTGGAACTTCTAGATTTGTTGTTTTTTCGAAAGGTAGTGCATTTCAAATTTTGTTTTTAGTGTTCTATCATTTGAATAATCACTAAATCATTTTAGCTCATTATTGTCAATTTTTATACATTTTAATTTATACGGTAGTCTGATTTTTTTTATTGTCTCGAACGCTTGTCTCGAAGGAAGGGAAATTAAAATATACTGCATTTCTAACAATTTTCTTCTACTTCAATACAACATTAATTATAATTACGTTAATACACTTACTATTACATGAAAAAAATCCATTAATTTAGTTCTTAAGTACCTATATCTCATATTTTTTATTTATATATATAAGGGTTAAACTTTTTACTTGCATATCTTGGCTCCATGATTTATGTTTTTTGGAATTGGTTGAAAATATTATATATTAATGTATTTAATTTTGTACATAACATCTTATTATAGACTTTAAAATAATACTTTATTTAACTATTTATTATATTTTTTGTATTTGTTTGTCTTAAAGATTTAAATTGTATTTTCGAATTTTGTGAACATCACAACAAGCCCGGAGGCCCTTTTACCCTAGTGAATTTCAACACTGAACACTGAGCACCCAGGATTGAGAAGAATAATGTTTTATTATTGTGTTTTTATCGGGAGTCGAACCCGGAACCTCCAGTGCGTGAGCCAATTATTATAGCCATTACACCATGGAGGACTTTTTTTTAAAATTGTATTTTAATTTTAAGCAGTGTAACAATTGTTCATTTTTTTTTTTTATGTAATTGTAATTCTTAATAGGGATAGCAAAAATAAGTAAATTCGCTTTTTAATGGGAAATGGTGTTTTGTTATTTTATGTTTTCATGGTTTAGTAAAAATAGGTAAAATTTATAAATATGAGTTAGGTACAAAGTAAAATAAAAGACATGGTACGTTTATAATTTATAAAGTTTTATTTTCGTTATCAATTCATACATTTTGTATAAAATGTGCATTTGATTTTATAAAACATTGTATTTTATAATTAATCAATAAATAAGAACAATAAAATATAATCAATAAATATTAAAAATTTATGGAATATCACAAATTGTCGATTATTATCACAGATTTTGAATATATAAAAACCAGAAAAATAATCGATTAGTTAAAATTAAGTAAATAAATATTTTAATCGTCTCCTCCTGTCATTACTTCCATGAATTCTGAAATAAAAAATAAAAAATAAACAAAACAAATATATATTTTTCTTTCAACTCAGGCTCAAGATTTCCGTTTCAGATTCCCGGTGAGATCACAATTCAAAAAAATGTTATAAGGATGGGTGTTTTGTAATGTAAATATCTGTACCATAGCTTCTTATAATAATAAGACATCTTAGCTTGTTGTGCAGAATAAAAATAATAAAACAGATATGCAGACTATTTGAGAATCTAATATGGAAGCCTAGGTATCATTAGCTGATTAAAGTGATTACATACTGTGTAAAATTCATCATCCTTTACATATTGTCTAGTCACTTTAAACAGTCTAAAACAGATGATCAATCTGAAACAGTCTAGATTTCAAATAAGTACTTCTATAGTTTATCGCATGATATTGAAATGTTTATGGTTATTGTATTCAATATATTAATAAACAATGTATGAATAAGTTGTGCATATGGTATTACAATTGTTATTTTTTTAACTTTTAATGTTTATTATGTGTATATGTTTTATTTGCCTTAACTCAATATAGGAGTTAAATCCTATGGAGATGGATTTGTATCTACAAAAATATAATTTAACCAGTGATTTGTTGACGAATTAAATAAATAAAAACAAATTTCAACTTGATTTTCTGATGTCAATTTTTCGAAAACATATATAAATTGTCCACCAAAAAGCAATAGGATTTTTGGAATTCGTTTTTTTAACATTTCTAATATATAGTATAAAGCACACTTTACCATCAAAATCTACAGTTCCGGAACCATCAGAGTCAATTTCTTCAATCATCATATCCAAATCTTCAGCAGTGATTTTATCATCAAGTTCCTTTAAGATTTCTCTCAATACAGCTGTTGTTATATATCCGTTACCTTGAGAAATTGGTAAAAGAAAAGTTAATAAATTAATAACTCAAACTGATAATATTTGTAGAATATTTGTATTCGTTATATCTTTAATCTTCGCAAATTTGACCACATAACCGAGTATCGCACGCAACTACACTGGCTCAGTATCAGGCATAGAAGAAACATTCACATTCTATCACTTCTTCACAATATTTTAAATAATCCAACTTCGCCTGTTTATCTGAGAGAGCTCATCCAACCTCTTTCACAACACGGACTATCTCTTCGTTCTAGTAACGAGAGAACCCTTTTAATACCCTGTCATCGCTCTAATTTTTTTGCCTCCTCTTTCACAGTAGTAGCCGCTCGATTGTGGAATAATCTACCCACTAATGTTAGAGACACCCCTTCTTTATTTACATTTAAGTTGAGATTGAAATGTCACTATCTAAATATTTAAATTGTTCCTTTATCCTTCTTCTTTCCTCCCCATCCCCTCTCCTCTCTTCATAGTAAAGTGTTATTTTTTTTTTTATACATATATTTATTTTTGTTAATCTTTGCTTTTAATTTTTGTGTAAAATTGTAAGATTCAATATGTCCATGTATTTATAATTTTCTCAAACTGAACGGTTTGGATAGGTAGGAAGAAATTGCCTTAAGGCAATATGCCCGCCCTTATATGTATATTTATTGTATATGTATATAAAGTGTCAATAAATAAATAAATAAATAAATAATAAACAATAAATTTATCTTTTCAATTAAATAAACTAAAATGGTCTTGAAGGTTGTTTAACTTATTAATTATTTCATATACTTCCTATTTTTATTCTAATTATTATTTATTTTTATGCTATCAGTTTTTTCTTAGTTCAAAAGTAATAGATTATACACTTACAGGAATTTTATCTAGATCTATAGATACGCAGAACATTGAGCATACATAAGCATACGTAATTCTAGGCATTTACCGAGCTTATGACCTACCATTGGCTAATTCAAAAGAAACTCTTAATTGTAAGTTTATATAAATCTAACTTGTAAGATATTCTATGTAATTTTGTCTTAACTGAGCAGAGGGGTGACTACAAATGATATTTTCATCGGAATGTATCGAGATGTAAGACTTAACTTTTTTATCTCTATCTACCGAGATATTACGAAGCGGGCTCTATCGACATGTTGATAGGTATTTTCACGAGGCTATCTATGAAAAAAAAATGGTAACATTTATTTTACATAGTGGCAACGTTTTTTTTGAAGTGTTGTTATCGAACTTTATAGCGCATGCGCATTATGTCATTTTAAAAGTCAAATGATCTGACGCATGCGCTGTAATGTCAAATTAAAATTGACTTGTTTCTCATCCGTATTTTAGATAGACTTCTGTGATAAAATCTGTCGGTTTCGTGGTATAATGGTCAGCGCGTTTACCTACCATGAAGAGGTCTCGGGTTCGATTCCCGACATGGTTGATTTGAAATACTTATTCAAAAAATCGTTTTCACACTAGAATTTTTCATAGATTTTTTCTTAAATGTTGATTATTGATTGTTGAATATTTTAAAGATGTTGATTTTAATAACACTGTTATTTTGTATATTTGATTATTTGTGATTCCAAATTTGTATAATTTAAAATTTACAGTTTAATATTTATGTCTGATTATATTTTTTAAATTGTGTTCTTTGGAATTTTATGATTTATTACTTATACCTTTTTTTTCTAGATTGTTATTACATTGCATCACATGTCATTTGAATCTAATTAATTTTACTATGTTTTTTTTTTTGTAAATTATTATGGCTTGACATGGGCACAGCCTAAAAAGCCTTTATAAGTTAACTTATATTTAAACGAGTGTAATTGAAAATGATTAAATATATAAATAGTCCCTGTACTGGTACCTGAAGTGCAAAACTGAGCATCATACCTTTATGCAACTAAAATGATTAAGATACGCTGCGATTGGTTATCAATGCAGTGCCCTATGCACCATTAGGTGCGGAAAGGGAATGCTCTTGATAAAAAGTCCCCACATCAAAACGATTTAAAATATAAACCAATGCCAATTAAAGCAAACAGTTTAAACTGTGGGTAACGGGTGCCATCGAAAGCTATCGATCTTACCTCAAATCTTGAATTTACTAGATCGATAGTGTATCTTCGTAATTTATCGCGAGAATAGATCTTCAACTATGTCGCCAAAGTTAAGGTATGGCTCCCGATATCGAAAGAATCTTCTGATTGTCATCACCTCTCAGTAATTAATTAAATCGGCCAATGTCTTTTCATAAACCTTGGTAATGCCAATTATTCCATATTACCTTTTAAAAAAATATTTATTACTGCTGAGATATTTCTCTATTCAAATAAAAATGCTTTATTCAGATTGATTTAACACGAATCAAAACATTTCATATACATTTACGAGATTTAAATAACTATATTGCATAGTACTGTAAGTAGGTCATGTTAATTGAATTTCGTTTATTTAAACCAAATCAAATCAATTATTGTCTCGAAACTAATGTAGTATTGAAACCCTTGAAATAACTTTACCAAGCAAACTACAAATAAATATTAGCGCATTTATATTCTATATATTTATAAGTATGGACACAAGAAGAGAGTTCTTGTAGATTTTGGCACACAATAGCTCTAGCATAAACACTGTCCATTTAATTAATTAGATCGGGGATAAATTTAGTTCATTTTAATGTTATGGTTATCTTTACCTTCCTTGTCGTATAATCTAAAAGCTTCCTTTAATTCGGCTTGCATCGCTTCAGCATCTTCTTCCACCATGAATCTAGAGGCCAGTGTTACGAATTCTTCAAATTCTAATTCACCAGATCCTATTGTGAAAGTTAAAAATATGGATGTATAATAAACCTAATAATTTATTTAACTGTTTTTTTTTTATAATTCACCATTTTCATAAGTTTCCTAGTTTAAGAGTAAAACTTTATACATATATGTATATACCATGGAAAGAAAAAAGTTCCTAAGCAACATGTAGCCAACTTTACAGATGAGCAAATTAATGTTTTTATTCAATAAATAAAACATCTCGTATTTTAAACTTTTATTTAAACTATGTTAGAGTCGTACCAAAATGAGTTTTTTTTTATAAATAAAAACAAATAAAATAATTGGTTCTTCTGTAAAGCTGCCACACGTCGCTAAGCAACTTGTCCTTTCTTCCGTCGATAAGCATTTATCTACCGTAATATTATTCTGGTTGAAAATAATAAAAAGCAAAATATTAAAAACTAAATAGGTTATATGAATCCAATCAGATACATAAAGCGTGGATTAAACCTTGCATCTCTGATCTTTTAAAACACACCGAAAAATGAAAATAAAAAATAATTACTATTAAAATACCAAGCTTTTGAAGTATTTTTAATAAACACGTATTTTAATCACCTAAGTATTTTTTTTATTGCGTGTAAAACAAAATGAATATATATTAAAAGTTTAATGGATAGTCACGTTATTTTAATAAAATGTGAAAAAAAAATATTTAGGCGTTATTTAATATTTTGTTTGATGGTTTTTGAAAATATATTAAAAAATATTAACACTTAGCTTTCTAAACAGTTCAACTGTGATTTTGTATTTAAATACTCAGCGTATAAAATTATATCTAATTTCAATCTTAAGTATCTGAAGTATAAATATAAAGAAATGCGTTTAAATAAATCAAAAAAAGTTTTTGGTGAATAATTTGAATATATGGACTCACTTCTTATTTAATGTGTATAAGGATTTATGTATGCAAGACTATGAATTTATTTTTAATGCTGACTTTAACAAAAAAGCAGAATTATTAGTTAGCCTACCTATTTTTAATTAAGGGTATTTTCGTGGAATTTAAAGCAGGGGTTTAGGATTATAGCGAAATTAGTAAAAAAAGCATTAGAAATTGGAATGATGTTTTAATGATCGAGTGACATTTTAAATTTTTTCTATTTTTTTTACAATCTTTTTTTTTTCTTGGTTAAAGGAAGTTAGTCGCACTAGAACGAACCATCTTCATCAACTTCTGCAATGATGTCAGCCAACATCTCATCGGTGAGGGAGATTCCTAACATTCCTAGGATTGTTCCCACCATCACAGTGCCAATACATCCTTTCTTTTCCTGGTCAAAGGCATCAAAGGCGTTCTTCAGGACTGAAAAATTCAACATTAAAAATATTAAAAAAGCATGTAAATTAAAATTAATTTATCAGTGAATATTTGGGTCTAGTGACCTCCGAGGCTAATAAATTTGACTGATACACGGAGGGGTTCAGATGAAAACATACAAATTCAATGTGGTTTCTCTCAATCCCGGGTGTTATGTGCTGTAATTCGCGATTAAAATTGGACTTTCTGGCCTATTGTAGTGCAAAAAAATGACATTTTTACCATGGAACATAACTATTTACAGTTAGGTACAAGTATATACCCGGAATAAGCTAGTTTCATAATGAAAATTAGCGGTTTCCGTAGTGTAATGAGTAAAACATTGGGTCCGTGGTTCGATTGCCATGTTCATGGTAGTAAAAAATAGCGATAATAATTCCAAGCCTGATGGTTTGTTTTCTGTTATGAATTACTGTAAAAGTTGATGTCTCTTAGTCTGTTATAGCATAAACAAGAAAGATTATCAAAACATCACTGATATAAGACAATTTAAAAAATGCTCATTTTGTGCATATCTAAATAATTTGTTTTTACTTTGTAACTTACGGATAGAGAAAAGGGAAAGAATAATTACAATTATTATGTAGAAATTGATTGATGATTGACAAAGTCATCGAAAGGGTAGAGAGTTTCAAATACCTGGGAGTATATGTTACGGAATGTCAGCTTTCAAAAAGAACCGGGAGTACGGCTAGGAATAGCAAGTGCCAGATTCAACAGTATGAAGGCTGTCTGGAGATCAGATGTTTACTCAGTGAAAGCCAAATGCCGCCTATATAATGCCTGCATAACAGCTATTTTCCTATATGGATACGAATTGTGGCACCTCACTAGATCTCAAAACAGCAAAATTCTGAGATTTGAGAATAGGCGCCTCAGAAGCATTTTGGGTGTGGGGTGATTTGACTTAGTAAGGAATGAAGTAATAAGAAAAAGTGTGCAAACTCCAGTGACAACTGTCATCAAACGGAGGCGTTACGGTTGGCTTGGCCGTGTGCTGCGGATGCCTCCTGAGAGCCTCAACCACGCTTGCCTAATGGTAACAAGGCATTAAGTCCTCGACCTCCTGGGCGTCCACTGCTGACTGTTCGCCGGCAGTTTGTGACAGAACTACGGGACGCGAACCTGACTTGGGAGGATGCACATGAGCTGGCAGCCGACAGAGATGCATGGAGGATCTTCGTGGACACCATATGCTCTAACTAAGGAGCGGACATGGAATGATGAATTGATTGATAAAATAGAATTGCGATTATTCGATACAAAATCAGTAAAAATTATTTATGTTCAAAAGGTTCCTTTTACTTTTACCCTACGATATTTTACTAGTTACAGTTTTTTTATTGTAAACTGATTACAACTTTGTTTTATCCTACGTATCAACTCCTATTTTTATGTAGAGTTATCTACACAAGTGTTGTATCTGAAGTCAGTTGGTTTAATATTATAATGTTGAAAAACATCCATGAATTTTTCACCAAAACAAACGGTGTACATGAACCGCACGTACAAATTAAAAAGATTTGCGTTTCTGTTTTTACTAATCGTTATGAAATCAATGATCAAATGACAAAAATAAACACATAAAACTCACGAGCAATCTGTTCCTTGTTAAGTTCATCCTGTAAAAAAATAAAAAAGTTTAAACATTAGTATTTTTAGAAGTTACAATTACATGAAAACATCAATGGTTTTATTTATGTTATTTTATTGTGACTATTATTACTATAATTTCTTGATACTAAGAGACTTAATTAATTATTTAGTAAAATTATATTCGATTGTTTAAATTGCATCTATCTTAAATTAAATTTTATTAAAATTAATCTTAAATAAATTCTTATAACTGCTGTAATAACATATAATGAAAACTAAATTTTGGTCTATATATAATTTTTAATTTTTCTTTTTTGACTATTGGTGTTCACGTATAATGGTGAAAGATGTTTAGTGTTATTATTTTATATTTTATAAATTGTATTTACACTGTGATATCTTTTGCTGTTTGTGAACTGAAAATAAATAAAATAAAAAAATAATAAAAAAATGAAAAAAAAAAATGGTAAAAAAGATTGGAAATATTTTATTTATTAAAATGTATGTTTTTAAAATTTTAATCAATTAAGTTTTACATTTCTTTTTATATCTCTGTAAAAAAAATATATTTTTTTTTTACATTACATACATTTCTACCTCAATATTGGAGCAAGATGCTCGTGTTTAGAGAGATAACATGTACTAACACTAGAAGATAACACAAAAACACATCATTGTAACCACTTGATTATCATCACCGTTTAACTTGATTTGAATGACACTATTTTCACTAATATCAACGTACCATTTTGATTTATTTTTTTAAACGTTCACAGCCAATCAAATTGTGCAAAAAGGTAAATTATTAAACCAAACACCGATAAAAACACTACTATGTTTGGTTGGATTTTCTGCCCTACTTGGCGAATCCTCTCTAAGATTTCAGCCAGGATACTGTTTCTGCGAAGCCAGTGTGAGATCTGATGTCGGGCCCAGGATCGGAGATTGTCTTATAGAGTCTTCGGGCTGTGGAGCTGATGACGAAGAGTGGTAATGAATGTGGTGGGTGGGGGAATAATGCTATAATGTCTGGGTATTTCCGTACGGATAGATAGCGCTGGGACAGTGCCATTACGTTCTTTGTGGGACAAGAACGATGACAAGGCCTTGGTCACAATATGTTCACTGTGCCAGAAGGGATGTTAGTCAGATATGTTAGACGCATCTATTATCCCTTTTTAAATTTGAGATGCGCTCATTTTACTGAATATTTTTTATTTTGTGGATGTACGCTAAACCAAACAATTTTCATGACCATTTTCCGATTACAGGAATAATTTTTTGCTGTTGTTCCTCTGAAAGTTATATTATTAAAATATTTTGTGGTCAACGTGCATTTTCAAAATATTGTTTAAGCTTTACAATTCAAAATAGATTATCAATATTATAATAATGAAAAACAATGTAATTATGTTCTTATTAACATATTACAGCAGAGATGGAGAACATTTTAGAGAAGTTAATATAGAAGGCAAGGCATCTACAGGGCTTATGACCTGTCATTGGCTGGTTTAAGTGCCCACTTTACACACTGTGTAACATTGACTATTCTGCCCATATCATCATCTATATTCATCTATATACATCTATATTCCTTCAATTTTGTCATATATTGATATTTGTGAAGTTAAAGAGCTGAAGCTTTTATTTATGGCGGTGAGATTAATCTAATTGAATTATCTCAACTACATGCACATTTATTAAAATGTTTAGCCACAAAGTGAATACAACGGTATTTTGAGTTTGTCCAAATTTTTGTAGACAAGGACTTCAAACTAAAAATATTGTTAATAAATCCACCTGGTCCATGATGAAGTATAGAAATTGAAAAAAAGAATTTCCGGCGTTGCCTAGTATGTAGGTGAAATAATTCAATCACACGAATCTCACCAGCATATTTAAAAGTTTCAGATCTTTAACTTCGCAAACATCAACAGATGAAAGAATTGAAGGGATATAGATGTTCAAATATGGGCAGAATTGTGAATGTTGTTGCACAGTGTGTAAAGTGGCCACTTAAACCAGCCAATGACAGATCATAAGCCCTGTAGATGCTTAGACTTCTGTATTACCTTCTCTTAAAATGTTTTTCATCTCTGTTGTAATATGTCAATAGTATGGATTGCTTTTTGTCAATCATATCAAACAGGAAACACATACAGTTAATTATTTATATTTTGGCAGGAGATTATACTATATGTGTAGGTTTTAATGTTGCAATAAAAATGTTGTTATTTTAAAATAAGAAAATATTTTTTTAAATAATATAAACGTTTTGACAAAGAATGTGCTATTGCAGAAAGAAAGGAAACCGAACCGATTGCAACTAAAATCTTAAGGAGTGTTGATATTAAAAATATTCATACGTGAATGTTGTATGTTCTCTTTGTAATGACTTTGTAAAATATTTTGGTGTTTTATGTAAAATATTATATGTAAGCATTGGAAATTACTATTCCTTATTTTTATGAAACATGTTGTGCTATTTTTCTTTGATAATGAATAATGAATATAAATTGAATTTGGGGATGGTTTTGAAAACATTGGCAATTTAAAAAATATTTATACCCAGATAATCATTTGCAAACGAAAGGTCACACTAGCTATTTGTCTACTGAAAGGAAAATGACATTCTTATAACGCGAGGTCAATCAAATTCTTTGTAGGGTAACTCCGCATACTGGTCTCGAAACACGTAATTATAATGAAGAACTTTATTTATTTTAAGTGCATCGTAAATATTAGCTACTGGCTCAATACTAAAATAAAACAGACAGGTGACAGCAAACCATCATACTGCAAGGTTGAATCAAGTAACGAGATTGAAAGCAAGTGTATTTTGTAGATGCTTGCTTATTCATATATTTAAAACCCCTTCAGATGTATATATTTTTTTTGTTTATTTGTTTACTTTTCCATAAATATATTTATATTGACATATAATTTTAATTACAAAAATACATCTTAAAATTAAGCTATGACATAATTTGGAAAAAATGCCCAAAAACACTTCAGCGTCTGAGCCATTCCTTTTTTAATGATTATGGTATTGGCGATTTAATGTTTTGTAATTCTTTAGGTAGAAGATTGAAAGAATATGCTTCCGTTTCTATTCAGTCAACTAACTGGTGAAAAAAATAATTGGAAATTGAGTTAAAAAATACTGTCCTGTAATATGCAAATTGATTAACAGGAAACGTGGTCTCACTTTTCTTCACACAAACGTGTTCCCCCCTTTTCTCGCTGGATTATGGCACGAAAGTAGTGATTTTTTTTACACGCTATATATATTTTGTGTGAGCAACTCGATAAACTTGAACGACTTCAGAATACATGCATTAGGTACATTTTTGGTCTTAGGAAATATGACCACATTTCTGATTATCGCAGTCAACTGAAATTGCTCAAAATTAGACAGCGGAGAGACTATCACTCCCTCTCACTTCTGTTCAATGTACTTCATAGTCCTAACGCTCCTATATACCTGTGTGAAAAATTTCAACGCTTATCAGTTCATGGTTTACCTCTTCGTTCTCATTCTCAAGGTACTCTCTCTATACCCATACACAATTCCTTCTTCTTCTCTAACTCATATAGTGTCCATGCGGCTCGACTGTGGAATCATCTCCCATCCACCATCAAAGATGTTACAACATTATCTCTGTTTAAATCACGTCTGAAGAAACATCTCCTTTCTCTTCCTTAATCTCTCCTCCTTTCCTTTTTCCTCTATCCTCTTTTTTCTTTTTTCCCATTGAGTAATAGTTTTGATTTAAGGTAATTTATAAACAAATACGTTTATTTCTATTTTTTTATATTTTTAACTTTTTAATCTTTTTTTTCTTTTATTTTATTGGTTGGTTGGAAGAAATTGCCATTTGGCAATAAGCCGGCCAATGTACAAATAACATTTTGTACAAAAAGTTAAATAAATAAATAAAAATAAAAATTTACTATTGGCGTATTTCTACTGTTTTGTTTATTTGATAAATTGTTTCTTAACACTTTGAACACCGGCTGAATACATATAGGACCCCGTGCCCGGCCCATCTTTGTGAAATTTCCTGCATTGTGAAGGGTTTCTTAAAAGTGTTATAATTAAAAAATACTGGATTAAATCAAATAAATTCTTCTCATATTTATTTTTAAAAATTCGAAACATTTTGTGTGATCCACATTGCAATGTTCGCACATATACAGGGTCTCACTTCTTTTTTTGTGCTTTGCATCCCAACACCAACACGTGATTGTAATAACCACGCTTTGTGTCCCGGTCCCGTGTTTTCACGTAGTTTACCAGTAGCGAAAAAGTACTAATAAAAGTCACTAGATGTCAATAAAATGAACATTTTTAGACAGCTGGTAAACCACGTGAAATCACGGGACCGGGACACAACGCGTGGTTATATAATCACGTGTTTACACGGCTCCGGGATACAAAGTGATAAAAGAGCTAGGACTATTAAATAACCCATAAAATCGCCAAGTTTCATCTGCCATCTTCGGGCGTACGGTGTACAAATAAAATCAATAATTTTGAAAAACGAAAAAAATGCCAGCACGGCAAATTTTATTCTGATTCTTAAAAAAATAACCAAATCGGCCAAACTCTTGGGGTGCGGAAAATGGGCCAGCCAAACGTCAACTTTGTCGATTTTAGCTAGGCAAAGTTAGTAAGGGGAGGCATTTGTGAGAGAGAGACCGAAAAACAATGTTCGAATACCCATTCATCAGAATGGCTTAGCATCGCGTATCCCCTTAATATTTTGTATGCGAATGCTAAATTTTGGACACGTCCTAGATCCTTATTCTCACCCAGATTCTACGCGCGCATGCAAATATTATTATGTAAATATATGAAAGATGGCCACTCTTACATTTGAAAAGTGATGGAATCTAGTAAGAATATAATTTACTCATTTTGGGATTCAATCTTTGATTTGTTTTTTATTTAGAAATTACGCTCACGTGCACCCATTATTGTGTGCATATCGCGTATTACGTATTGCAAATTCTCACACACATATTTTGAGCCAGAAAATGAACCGTGTAATACAAGCAGTTTGTAAAATTATCTACAAGATCTCATGTGAAGAATTTTATTTAATTTTCTCATCAATGTTATAGGACCTATTAAAAAATGGTGATGATTGTTGCGTTCGATAAACCATTGGAACAAACCATGCGTTATACATTCTTTTTTTTATTGGTTTTGTTTTACCGATATTTAATTATTCATTGAACCTTTGCTAGAAAGAATTATGGTTAAACTTTATAAAAAATACGAAGTTTTAAACCTTAAGTGAAGCCCTTAAAAAGGGCATTTATTAGTCCCAAGATGGGTATTTTTTTTAAATAGAGATCTAAGAAACTTTTGATAGGCTAAAACACTTGTTAAAAAACTACTAACGTATCTACAACTAACATGAGGTTTTCGTGAAAACGCCTCGTTTGTCACAGAATCTTAAACTATTGTTAACTAACTTTTACCCGCCGGTTTCGCTCGCGTGATATTAAGGAGAAATTAGTTAGGTAATTAATTCGTTTTGTCGTTCAGCAATAAGATTTTCTACGATGACACGATATATTTTTTCGGGATAGAAAGCAGCTTTCTTTAGTCTATGGCGACGTAGCATCGTTATTCTGTTGAATCCAAAATCCCACGGCAAAACTTAAACAAAAAAAAAACAAATTAAGCATAGAGATCTAGCAAGTCAATCAAAGAAATATAAATAATTAATTTCCTATTGATTCTTTCGACATCCCACCTTACCGCCTACTCATTTTCATATACTGTTGCTCATTGTTGCGATATTTCATATTTTTTAATGTTTTTTTTTTAAATTTTGGGATGTAAAATAAGTAGCCTATTTCCTTTCTCATCTCTCCGGCTATTTCTATGCAAAAAAACACTTCAACTGATCTCTCCGTTGCGATATGAAGGAATCACAAACAACCAGACAAACACACTTCGCAACAATAAAAATATCATTTATGGATAATAAGGATAAGCAAACATTTATTAATACTGTACCTACCGTTAAATTATTCTTTGTAGTAATTTTGAATTACTCTTTCAAAATCTGTTTATTTAATAATTAAAAAAAGTTTTTAAAAATATGTTTGTAGTTGATTTTCAGTGAGTTTTTAAAAATTAAACGTTATCTTTTTTTAAGCATGATTGTACTTGTGGTGCAAAAAAAACATTGAAATCGAAAGTGTATTGATAATTTGAAAAAAAAATTTTTTTTTTTCGTGGTTTGATTTTTAGTGAGTTTTTAGAAATTAAACGTTCTTAATATGTTTCTTTTTTGGGTGATACCGTGTGCGTTGGATTTGTTCCGACGTTTCGGCTACTCAGTTTACCCCGAAAGTGGCTCCTGCAATGGTAACCGAAAGTTCGGTACAAATCCAACACACGCTTCATCCAAAAAAGATACATATTGATAACAGTGACCGTGAAAACCTTCGCACCTAGTTATCTTTCTTTAGCTTGGTTGTACTTGTGGTGCAATAAAAACATTGAAATTGAAAGTGTATTTTAATAATTGCAAAATGTTTTAAAAATATGTTCGTGGCTTGATTTTAAGTGAGTTTTTAAAAATTAAACGTTATCTCTCTTAAGCGTAATTGTACTTGTGGTGCAAAAAAACTTTGAAATTGAACATGTATAAATTATTGTTTAAGAATCTGAGGCGGGCTGGATTTAGTCTTTAATCGGGCAGCGTTTAGCTGACGGGATGTAGTTTGTCCATCACTGCTATCGGCGGAGCGATCACTTCTGGGCTGGTATTCCGAACGCGTTTACAGCGCGCTATAATGCATATTTAGTACGTAAAAACGCGCTATACCGCGCTATAATATCGTTTGGAATACCAGCCCTGGAGTGCTATATGCCCAATCCATCCTATACGTGGACCATGTTTCTCACGTAACGCTAGCTCTGTCTGTTGATATAGTACGCATTGCTCTTAAGTATCATGACACTGAATTAGTCTATTTGGGACATCTCTGCTATTTCACTGGAAAAAATCTACATTTGTTTACAAAAGATTTAAAAAACAAAATACTGAACAAATCTCGATTTTTTTTTTAATCATCAAACCTTATTATTATTAAATGCGAAAAAGCGAAAAGTATCTAATCAAACTACTAGATGCTTTTGACTAAATGAGTTAATATTATTTATTGATTGTTGGTAAAATATTATTTTTCTTCTAAACCTTAATGTTTCCGTGATTTTTTTTTAGTTACACATTTAAGATCTCGATTAATTTTAATACTATCATTCGTATTTTTTTTTAAATATTTTGTTTTGATTGCAATTATGAGCACCAAATATTTTTTTCTAATGTTTCAAAATCGTAATGTAAATGTTTATTCTTAAATTCAATTGCATTATTGACTTTATTTTTCTACTTTAAAAAAAGTATTTTAAACCATTTTTTTTCCTTTTAATACTATTTCTTATTTTCAAAATATCAAAAATAAAATAAATATTTTCAACAATGTTTTGAGTATGTCCAAATGTTTGTAAACAGGTTTTATTTCTTACCTAGGGAGTTATTTGGATCTGAATTTGTTACAACAGCCCTAAATTTGTTGCAGGTCCTGTAATGACTTGCATATTCTCATCTCAATTTTTTTTCCTTCTTCTTTCCTTATTTTTTATGTTCATTATTTTATTTGTACAATATTGTCTGTACTCTTTTATTTAAATCGTAATAAAACTAATGTTTTTTTAGTATAATGTGTTAATATTTATTTATTTATTTATTAAATCATACAAATTTTTTTTTGTACTCCCAGGAGTTACAACAAACTCATTTTGGGACAGAAAAATATTTACACATAGGTATGTTAACAACAATAATATAGCAACAAATAGTAAATTTATTTTTAAATATATTTTTTTAATTTCTTTAATTGCCGAAAAAGTATAGCACTCGGAGCTTGGACGCTTTCAGCACAAAGATATGGACTACCATAAAGACGACAATAGAGGCTTCAGCTCTTAAACTTCACTAAATCAACAGATGGAAGAATTAAAGAAATATGAATGTTCAAAACGTAGGCAAAGTGGTGAATGTTACACAGTGTAAACCAGCCAATGACAGGTCATAAGCCCTGCAAATGCCTAGACTTCCATATTCCCTTCTTTAGAATGTTCTCCATCCCTGTTGTAATTTGTTAAAATGAGTTAAGTACGCAGTTCACTCTAAAAGGTCTAAAAGGAAGATTTGAGATACAAGTTTATTTGCAGTATTTTAATGATAAAATTGGTTTGTCATTAAAATCAAAATGAGTAATAGGTAAACAGGTATATGTAACTTGTATCTGTGGTGGCGAGAAAAAAAAGAGGGGAGGCTAGCGTGTGCGTACACGCAGTACAGTGAGGCAGGATGAAGCGCTTACGTAAATGAAATAAGGTAATATGTTCCCTCTCCCTAAATACACACACAAACCCCCTCTCTTCTCTACTCCCGTAGCCACGCCCACTCTACCCTCACTGTGAAAATTTTAAATATGTTATGTTAGTTTGTAATTAACCCTAAAGAAGGCATAGAATTTCCGAAACAAGTTGGTTGTCAAATTATAAAAATATAAGTGGTACATAAAAACAAAGTGATTTTATTTCAATATATCAAATAATATAAAATAAGTAGTTAAGATGAGCCCTTCTAAGTAATTTTTATTGAATAAAATTAGACTATGAAAACAACATATGTATTTTATTCAATGAAACTCGATAATAATAACTTAAAAATGTATATTTGAAGCGTTTCGTGATTGTGCTATTAAATAAAACGACCGTTTCTAACTTCGTTAGAAAATAAACATTTGTCAATAATTTTCCCATAATTCGAAACCCGTTCCATTATTTAAATTGTACTCCTTATTCTTTCTTTGAGAATCTGTAGCCAGGACGTAAAACAATAAGACCATATCATGTTAATAAATTATGTGTTTCAGGTATTTCCCTGTTATTTGTTTAGATTCTTAACTTAAAATTAAATCAGCCAACGACATATTATAAGCTCTGTGAATGCTTAAAATTCCACATGTCCTTTTCTTAAATGTTCTCCATCTCTGTTGTATTTTTTTGTAAAGATTAAAAATATTTAGGGTCAGTTTATTTTTGATCTTTGGCAAAGGAACAGGCTGGTCGTGTATTCAAAACCAGTTGACATTTAAAAAACTTTTATGCAAATTAAAACGTAGTTGAAGTTTTTCGTAGAAAAAAAAAATAGGCGGATATTTATCTAGTTATATAGTCTAAGAAAAAATCATAATTGTAATGATAGAAGTTTTTAAGTAAATTTTCTTTATTTTCAATACTAAGCGTCCAAAATCTGTGGATTTATTTTGCGAATATCTAAGCCACTCAAAGGCCCAAAAATTGCAATTATATAGTATAAATCATTTGTTCGTAGTTTGCTTGCATTTAATTCTATAATATGGTCTCCTAATTATAATATTCATATAACGCGGATTGAATCGGTGAAACGTAAATTTTTAAAATCGTTAATATTTATAATCGGATCGAATACTTTCATAATCAACTATTACGATCGTCTAGAGCACTTTTATATCTTTAGTTTAGAATTCAGAAGAATTTTGGCTAACTGCTTTACTAACTTTATCTAACTGTATACATGCCCATGATATCCTTGCTCAGATAAACCTGAATGTAGCTCGCCGTAACTTGCGTACCAATCCTGTATTTGCTATGGGAAATTATAAAACTAACATCGGATTCTTTTCCCCTCTGCCATGGATCTTCGGAACAGTGAACGAAATCTTACTAAATGGTACTTTCGATGTGTTCCTACAGCAGGGCAGGCATTTAAGAAGCAAGCGGTGTTGTCTCTCCTGACTCGCGATGTCACACTTGCCATTTCCGCCTAGATTATGCTATATACATACCTTTTGTTAATTATACACTTTTTAAATTGAAGTAGATTGAAGGAATGTTTGGATTAAGTATTACTCATTAATGCCAATATATTAGGGCTTACTGTGGCCTGTTGATTGGCTTAAAAAAAAAACTAAACTTTGATAGTTTCTAAATAAAACACAAACTCAAGCAAAATCCACTTACATTTTCTCACTCTAACAAAAAATCATACACAGTTATAATATATGAATAATATATGAATAAATATGCTGTAGAAACAAGAGCGAACACCACAATAACAATAAACCTGCTAGGAATATCAGAAATAGGGATCCTCAAAAATATTCTGCGCAACTCGGACAGAAATGACTTTATACGGGAAACGTGTAACATTGAAGATATAGTGCGCTGGAGCTGATCTCGTAGAGGACTCTAGAGAGATCATACAAACAGAATGAGCAGTGATAAACTGGTGTCCACAGCAGCCGAAGAATTGCCTTCCGAACGGTGCTCACCTGGAATACCCCCTATGTAATCCAAGGATAATTGGGCATCATCGGAGACTGATTAATTTTGGTACTTCTTCTAATACCAGTTAGTTTAAACAACAATGTTTTGAGTATGTCCGAATGCTTGTAGACAGGCTGGATGTTTAAACATGGGCAGAATAGTGAATGTTACACCGTGTGTAAAGTGGCCAATGCTTAAAACAGCCAATGCCATGTCAGTCCTGTAGATGCCTAGACATCCATATTCTCTTCTTTAAAATGCTTCTCCTCATTGTTGCAACAGATTTGGAAAATTAATAACCTATTTTACACGTAAATAATAATGAAAAACTAGTAACTTTATTGATAGATAGTGTTTATTATGGAAATGAACGAGTAAGCCATAATCAGATAATTAAAACCTATTAACGCAGTATTATCGCCTTCTATTCACAAGAGCGGAAAGTTGACATTAATAAGCTTCAGAGCTCTTGAAATAATATGGCGTGTTAAATGCTTTGCTCTGGTATATCTTCCGTTTCATTTGCTGGCTGTCAAACAATGCATATTTATTTACAGACGCTAATACGTTGAACGCAATGTACGACTATTAAATGTACATACAGTATATTTTATAGCCGTTTAGATATTAGAAGGTTTGCCAAATGCAATTAATAGACTAGTTTCTTGCTACATATGTCCATAAATATAGTTGCATATTTATTATTGTGTACATAGCATATGCTGATTGTAAATATATCACTCTCATTAATTAGTTTGATTGTATAAATAAAAATAAATTACAACTGATTCTTAAAAATATGCATGTTTATTTGATTTGAGCATAAAACGGAGATAATAATGATTCACGTGTTTTCATATCAATGAGAAAGTTCAGTGGTTTTTTATTTTTTTTAAATTAGTTGATTGACTATTAAACTCAGCCAATTTTTTTTTAAACCTTTACATATCGTATTATCAGCGCTACGATATTTTGAAGTTTTGTATTTCTGAAATAACACCGCGTGTGGCGTCAGAGGTTCTCTTCCGAGAGAGAAGAGTGGCGCATTAGGCAAAATGACGAATTGTACCGCATATTTATATGAAGCCCCTAGTATCTCAACATAAACACATAAAACTGCTCAGGTTGAGATGGGCCAGACAAGTACAAAGAATGCCTGATGCAAGAGTAGCCAAGAGAGTCATGACTGGACATCCAGGGGGTAAAAGAAGGACGGCAAGACCTCGACTGAGGTGGAAGGATAAAGTAAGAAAAGATGCAGAACAGCTTCTACAAGTTGCAAATTGGAAAAATGGCTGCTGAGGGCAGGTGGAGTTGGAGGCCCAAAGCTCGATTGGGCTGTAGCACCATCGAAAAAGAAAAATAAGTTTTTGTCCATTTTTTTCCAAATTTAAAAATGAACACCAAAAACCAAATTAAACGGCAAAAGCGTCATTTAAAAATAAAATTCTGCTCTAGAAGAAATCGTGTTTGTCTTTTAAGTTACAAATATTATTTTATTAGTTTATAAGGCTTCAATATGGAATGTCTAGTAGACGAAAGTGAGCATTTTTAACACCCCCTTTTAAACATGTTTAATCTAGGGAATAAAGCTACCAAAGCTGCTCTCGATGTTTGCGCAAAGTAAAGTGAAGTTGCTATGAATTATTTACTAATGTGTTGTAGAATAATGAAAGAGACATCATTATTTTCTAATTTGTTGTATCTTTTTGTTCTCCTAATTTGGAAAAAATTAAAGTAGTTGGTAATTACGGATACTGATGTTAACACAATTTATTTTAACACCGAATAAATGAATACGAGCAGAAATCAGATTGTTACAGACTTTCATTTATATACTCATCCTTAACTTTATTGTAGTGTTATCTTTTTTCTATATTTTCTCCTTAGTGTGTAACATGTTCTACCTTTATATTTATACTCGCTTTTACGAGCGGGTTCGTTCACGTGGTAATGGGGAAAAAATATTTAGGTAATAATGAATTATTTGTGATTTTTATCAATTCCCGATGAAATAATATATTTTTTCAGGATTGAAAGTAGCTCGGTCTTCCAATAATTATCAGTATAAAAGAAATACGATGATCCGTTTGTCTATGTTAATGTAGTATCATTATTCTGTTTACAAATCCAAAATTTTATTACAAATCCAAATCGTTTTTTTTAAAACTAGTTTTTTGAATTGCGTACATTCTAATTAGAGGTCGTTCTGTATTGTAGATAAAAGTAAAATAAAATAAAATAAAAAACTTGTTATCCTCATTTATCTTTATAATTTCCGTGGTTTTTCCCAATAAAAAAAAAAACTAATAACATCAAACTTTTGTCAGTGTCCGGGCGGATACAATGCAGTTCTATGTGTGTAAAAAAGTGAGAATTCTGGACGATTGTTTGACTGTTCCAATGTAAAAATCCTGCAAAATAAACTCGAGTGGAGAAAGTCCTCTTAGTTGTGCAGTAATTTGCGCATTCGCCTACCATACTCGAGGTTCCAGGTTCATTTCCTGGGAAGGTCAGTGTAAAATATTCGTTTTTAAAAGTGGCTATTAACTTACGTATTTCATTGCCCCTGAACTGGCACCTGAGGCGTAAGTCTGACCTGGCCTTTCTGTAACAGACGATCGAGATGCATTTTATTCAACAATGCGGTGTCAGATGCACAATCGTGTGCGGATAAGTATGTGACGATGATGCACATCAAAACGATTATAAGTGCAATTCGTTATACTTACCTGTATCTCATTATACTATACTATTTCTAGAGCAGACCTTTAAAAGCGTCTGCGTTTGTCTTATATATTGAGTGGCAACTCATTTGGCAACGTGATGTTTACTTGAACTTATTTTAAACGTCTCGTGCAACTTTGTCTTCGTATTTTTCCTGACCCGCTTCTAATTGAACTTGACATATGAATCTCAATGGAAATATTTTTACTTTTAAAGCTTTGTTTTTTAATTCTATTTATTATTAAAAATAAAGCTATTAAAATAATAACGATCAATATGCTTGTAATGCTTTTTAGATTTTAAATATAACTTATGGATTATATTATATTCTATATTTTTATGCATAAGTTATATATTATATTCTGAAAAATATTACCTAATAAAAGTAAAGAACCACAATATAAGATCAAAATGTGTTTTTATTTTTTAAGGAAAATGTTTGGTGGAGATACTCATTTAAAAAAAAAAACTCTGGTAAACTTTCTATAACAATAAATATGATTAATGTGTGTATATGTTTTAAAAAATATTGTTGTAAAAGCTTATCGCACCCAAAGAAAAAGTTTCTCGAGACTTTTTAAACCATATTTTTTTATAGTTTTTTTTAAAAATATAATCCATTGTAATAAAAAAGTCGGCCTCCTGATGTAGTGGTCAGCGCGTTTGTCTACCAGGCAAGAGGTCTCGGGTTCGATTCCCAGTATGGTTGACATGAAATATTTATTTAAAATTGTGTTTTTACAATATTATATTTCATAGGCCCTGAAGCGTAAGACTGCACAACTTACTTCAAATGATCAATATAAGCTGCGATTGATGTACCAATGCAGCACCCTATGCACCATTAGTTGAAAAAATGAGAGTTATGATGAATAAGAAAGTAATAATTATTGCCTAATATATTAGGAATATTTTATGTACCTATTTTTTTTTTTAAATATATTTTCGTTCTAATATGAATAATTGGTTTTAAATACAAAAAATCTAAATTGTGTTTTGAGTTCATTAAAAATATGTAATCATTCAATTTTACGGCGTTTGAAGACAAATAATGGTACAATTAATTTACTTAAAATTAAAAAAAAAAAAAAAAAAATATGAGTTCTTATTATACAGTGTAGGTAGTTAACAAAAATAATTTGACAAGTAAAATTGCAAAGAAATATGTATTTATAACAGATTCACTAGGTACAAAACTACCGGTTCTTAAGTTACAAACGAGTTTCTTTAAGAAATTACAAAAAAATACGTAGCCTATAAACTGAACTTGACTAGTTAAAATATTAATTATTTTTATAACGAGAAATGTTAACAAAAAGGCGGACTGTAAATAAAAGACGAATTTCATTCAGTTTTGTAATTGGGAAATATTTAAGAAAGGATAGGAACATGGAATGGATACCTACCTTTAATATGATCTGAATGTTCTTCAATTTCTGGCACTGGATCACAAAATGAACTTCAAAATATAACAATGTTTTCCACGACGCGCTACGATTCCAACCACTTTTTATCCGATTTTATGTGAAGTCAAAAATGTTGTTTGGTGTTGGTTCTAAATCCGAATCTTCTCATTTTGAATATCTTCTATCTTGATGTTAGGTAAGTACCATAAGTAAGGGTCAAAGGAAGGATGGAAACGAAAGGTAATCGGCCAGGAATAGTATCGATAAATGCTGATATTTACTTAACAACTTGAGTTCTTATTGTTAACTCAATATTTAATCAATATTTAATCCCAGTCAGTGAAGAATTCACTTCCCTCTCTTCTCAATCCAATGGAGTACACATATTATGTACTTCTGGATTACTTTCTTTCAGCACAAAGATGCTAAGGCTACCATATTTCAGAGAGCTCCTTCGGGCAGCTTTTATCGTTTGACAACGAGCAAATTTTCCGTGTTTGTGGGCACCGCCAAGGAGACTTTTGTCCTCAGATGCGGTGTGCGGTATGTGGTGGGCAAGCTGTTAACTCAATATTGAAATATTCAGACCAAACGACTTGTGCTGGAAAAATGGAAATCGAGTTGCGCTAAAGTGGGATTTGAACCTCGGACCTTTGGTCCACAGTACTACCACGGGATCATAACTTGGTTCATAAAATTAAAACGAATAAACCCTAATTCTGATTAATAGATATGTTTATGTAGATAATAATCATAAACCATACTTATTTTTGTATGTTTATAATATATTAGAGTATTTTGTGTTATCTTGACATTTTTTTTTATGTCGCTGTTATTAGAACAGTTATTTTAATACTGAATTTGTTCCAATACCCGCATTTCGTTAAGTGTTATCAGCATTGCTTTTATGCAGGATATTATAATGAATTTTCTGTGGAACTAATAATCACAAATTATCCTACCTATTTTATGTTATCAATGAATAAAATAAATGTATTGCTATATCCTCTCGGGGATACGCAGTTATATTATAAAAAAATAATTATAATACATTCATGTTTATAAAAAAACTTCACTTTTACTACAAAAAACTTCAATGTATATTTTGTTAATTATTCGAAAAGAAATCTTTCGATTTGCAATTTATTTGTACAATTGTAATTAATAATTTTGTCCAATCCATTCCACGTCTTATTCGTTTTTCTTTAATTTATAGTCAGCGTGAAATATTGAACACATGTTATCAGATGTATTTGGTCCTCGTAATTTCCATGTGCAGGTGGATTAAGAATACAGGTCTGTTTGTAAAATATAACCTAAACCCTGAAGAACTGTTTTCAACTCGATTAATACTCAACCATTCTAGAGGTAATGGGTAATGTGGACGTGAAATGTGGTTTTACTCTTTCTTTATTTATTCCTGGGCAACAATAAACTCTATTTTCATCGGTACATACCGAGACCGGTATATTGAACTTTTCTACTATCTGTACCTTCCTCCGTGTGACGAATTTTGATCTACCAACATGTCGATACGCGTTTTCATTACGTCATCTCAGACGTCATATAATCGAACTCAACCAAAAAATTACTCAGAAACTTTACTCCGCGTTCACTTTTAAAGTAAGACA